>NC_059378.1:437500-610000 GCF_019703515.2 Myxocyprinus asiaticus | reverse complement strand
TAGGTTTAGGGGTAGGGTTAGGGGATAGAAATTGTCGTTAGATCTGTATAAAATCCCCCAAAAAATGTATGGAAGTCTATGGAGAGTCCCCACAATGATATAAAAACATAGTATGTGTGTGTGTGTGTGTGTGTGTTTGGGGCTTGTACAAGTGCACTCATGGTTGTCATGATTGGGAGAGAGAATACAAGAGACATCTGACAATGAGGAGGAGGGTAAAGATCATTACACATCTGCATCTCGTCTAGAGAGAGAGAGAGAGAGAGAGAGAGAGAGAGAGAGAGAGAGAGAGAGAGAGAATGAAGAGGAAGAACTGCTGCCACTCCCTCATCACCGTTTATTACTTTGAAAGAGAAACAGCGCCACCAGTGTGTGGAATTCTGTCACTGTGTGAAGTACACTATAAGTCTAAAAGACACACTTACACATGCTTTATTATGACTGTTTGACACATTTTAGAATAATAGTAAAATCACCCAAACTATGAAATACCACTAATGGAAGTATGGTAATTATGTAGTGATTTGAGCTTCATCTTTGTCTATTGATTCCAGCTCTGCACACTCTTTGTATTCTCTTTAAACTGTATTAAAGGAGTTCCCATGTATGCTGCACCATCAATATCTGCTCCAACGTCTGCTCTCATCGTCCATTAAATAAACAATTCATGCACAGGCACAATTTATATCTGTGTACAAAACTACTTTTAACCATTTACTGTAAGCATAGGTCTTTACATCTTTTTAAAATTAGCCCAAACTGGTAGTGAGAAAAGAACTTGGGACCAAAGCTTTGCTCACTCTTATTTAAGACTAATCTGACATCTAATCGCAGTCACGTTTCCTGCTTCTTCTCAAAAATTACAGATGCAGTATGTTTCTTATAATCTCTTGTGTCAAACAAACAGGCGCTGGTTTGTGAGCCATCAGTGATTCTCTGAGACACAGAAGTATCTGGAGTTAATGATCTGTGCTTTGTGTTTGGGATAATGTCTCCCGTTACTATCATAGTAAATTCAAGATGACACTTTGGAACCTCATACAGTAATTAGAATGTATCGCACATCTTGAGTGAAGCAAGATTAAGACAGCTGTCATCATTCATGTGCCTGCACAACACACACACACACACACACACACACACACACACACACACACACACACAACACACACAACACACACACACACACACAAACATACTCTCACACGCACACTCACACACACACACACAAACACAACAAACACAAACTCACAAACACACACAACACACACACTCACACACTCACACATACACTTTCACACACACACACAACACACACATTCACAAACACACACTCACGCACGCACACTCTCACACGCACACTCACAAACACGCACACTCACACTCTCACACGCACACTCACAAACATACACATACACTTTCACACACACACTCACACACACACACAACACACAAACACACACTCACAAACACACACACACACGCACACTCTCACACGCACACGCACACTCTCACACGCACACTCTCACACATACACTTTCACACACACACACGCACACACACACAAACACACGCACACGCACACTTTCACACACACACTTTCACACACACACATACACTTCCACACACACACACACACAACACACACACACACACGCACACTCACTCACGCACACACACTCACGCACGCACATTCACAAACACGCACACGCACACTCTCACACGCACACTCACAAACACGCACACTCAAACAAAAACACACACTCTCACACTCTCACACTCACACTCTCACTCTCACACACTCACACACACACACACACTCTCTCACACTCACACAATCACACACACACTCACACAATCTCACACACACACTCACACTCACAAACACACACTCACACACACACTCACACTCACACACACACACTCACACTCACACTCACACTCACACTCACACTCACACACAATCACACACTCACACACACACAAACACACACTCACACACACACAAACACACACTCACACTCACACTCACACACAATCACACACACACATGTGAGTGACATGGAAAGGATGAGAAATTATCTAATTATTTTTCTGAAAGTCAGAGTGTGAGCAGCTAAAATTAGAAATTGGGAAAGAGTGATTGTGACTGGGATGGTAAAAGTAAAGACACTACACTCATTGTACACTATTGCGTAAAACAGAGAAGGGGAAAAATAAGGCGGTATGGTTTTAGCAATAAAAAAATAGTTTCCCTTTCTTGGCCTGTATTATTCCTCTGTATGATTTGGAACAGTTGTAGAGGACGGATAAGGGTGGTCCCTGGGTAACAGGAATAACACTGTGTAACAAATTGATTTTTGTTTTTTGTTTTTTGGGATGGGGGGTTCCTGGGTAGTAAGTGTTATTTCCTAATTGCTAATGCCTCAAAAGTATAGAAAATGGCTATTATTCCCCACAAACTTTGCTTTTGTGACCAGGACAGTGATATTTTGAAATGTACCTATTTCCAATGAGATAATGGGCGAATTTGTGTCTTTTCATTCACATAAAGTCATTAAAAAAAAACATATGAATCCAAATGAACATGTATTTATACTAAAGTAACACAAAAATGACTACAAAAGATTTAGAAGTGAGTAGTTTTTCGAGATTTACGATTATACTGTAAATCACTTTCCAAATGTAGTCTCCCATCATGTTCTCATTATACTGTCCTTGGTAGCGGCGTTCAAAGTCCAGTATATCCTGATGGAAGCGCTCGCCTTGCTCCTCTGAGTACACTCCCATGTTCTCCATGAATTTATCAAGATGAGCATCAAGGATATGGACTTTGAGGGACTTCAGAGGTGGAGCTGAGGAGAGAAACCCATACTACCCCAACCAAAAAGACCTCAACGACTTGATTAGAGATCTTGATCTCACCAAGTCAAATGCCGAGCTTTTGACATCTAGTCTCAAGCAGTGGAACTTGTTGGATGAAAGTGTGCAAGTCGCAGATCAGAGGAAGTGTCACCAACCTTTTTCCAGCTTCTTCACTCGTCAAGATGGACTCTGCTTCTGACCTGTCTGTTCGAGGCAATCGGAATCGCCTGTAACCTGAATGAGTGGCGCCTCTTCATTGACAGCTCATCCAGGAGCCTCAAAGCCGTGCTGCTCCATAATGGTAACAAGTATCCCTCTCTTCCCCTGACTCACTCGGTGCACCTCAAAGAGGATTACAAAAGCATCAAGACCTTGCTGGATGCCTTGAAGTATGATGAGTACAGCTGGAAGGTCATAGGAGACTTCAAAATGGTGGCATTCCTGATGGGTCTCCAAGGTGGTTTTACCAAGTTTCCCTGCTATCTTTGCCTTTGGGACAGCAGGGACACTAAGTCGCACTACCACAGGCGGGACTGGCCACAGCGGACCGAGTTCTCTGTGGGGAGGAACAACGTCAAGTGGGAGCCACTGGTGGACCCCCGGAAGGTGCTGATGCCACCACTGCACATCAAATTGGGCCTCATGAAACAACTTGTCAGAGCTCTAGATAAGGAGTCGGCAGCCTTCAAGTACCTTCAAGACTTCTTCCCTAAGCTGTCTGAGGCAAACCAGTGTCTTCATCGGACCACAGATAAAGAAGATCCTGGAGTGCAATGAATTCCCCAAGAAGCTCACTAGTAAGGAGAAAGCGGCTTGGAACAGCTTTGTCGCAGTGGTTCGGGGCTTCCTGGGCAATCACAATGCCGAAAACTATGTGGAGCTGGTTGAGACTCTGGTGAAGAACTACAGCACAATGGGCTGTAGGATGTCCCTCAAAGTCCATATCCTTGACGCTCATCTTAATAAATTCAAGGAGAACATGGGAGCGTACTCGGAGGAGCAAGGCGAGCTCTTCCATCAGGATATACTGGACTTTGAATGCCGCTACCAAGGACAGTATAACGAGAACATGATGGGAGACTACATTTGGAAAGTGATTTACAGTATAATCGTAAATCTCGAAAACTACTCACTTCTAAATCTTTTGTAGTCATTTTTGTATTACTTTAGTATAAATACATGTTCATTTGGATTCATATGGTTTTTTTTTATGACTTTATGTGAACGAAAAGACACAGATTCTCCCGTTATCTCATTGGAAATAGGTAAATTATAAAATATCACTGTCCTGGTCACAAAAGCAAAGTTTGTGGGGAATAATAGCCATTTTCTATACTTTTGAGGCATAAGCAATTAGGAAATAACACTTACTACCCAGGAACCAAAACTGTGTTACGTAGTGTACTCCCTTACATAAAACTACTGTACAGTAATGAATAAGATGGTACAGCTATGGTAAGATTACCATTTTCACCTGCTACAATATTGACATGGTACACCAAGGAACTCGTCTACAAAAAAAAACAATTTTATTACCAAAGTACAGGTACATGTCCAAAAAAAATAAGTAAACATAGTCCAAAAAGTGGAACTAGAGATGAGTGAATTTGCTTGCTTGAACAAACAGTTTGTTTGTTTTATTTGTTGTGTGTGTGTGTGAATCCAGATGTTTTTGTTTTGGATGAGAATCGTTGCCTGGTGGCCGTTGAAAAGATTCATTCTGCTTGAGAACTCTATTACAGGAGAGCAGTTTTTGGCTGGAGCTCAGCGAGCTTTTTCCACTGATCTCATTCTCTTGCCTCTCTTTCCATTTTTTACTTCATGAAGAAAAAAATCAGTTTCAACCCTGAGACTTAGAGGAAAAATCCATCTGGAAATAATCAGGATTTAATAGTGGAGGCTTACTGTAAATCTGCAGAGAATCTGACAGCTGCGCTGGTTCTTCAGACCCTGTAGCCGGAGAAACTTTCTAGAGATGAATGACATCAGGGTTTTTCTGTGGATGAGAGAGAAGCATTCTGTGAGAAAAATCCACATAAAGAATCAGATTCACTGCAATATAAAAATGCGTCTTGTTTTCCAGTAAAAAGATTTCAACGCCCTCAGTACAAGATACATTTACTTCAAAAGTATAAACTTGTTTTAAGCATAAACCTGATTCATTTTGTTACACATAGGTGTAGTTTTAGGTAGGGATGCTGTGGACATGGTCCTCTACCAACCTTTAGAAAAAAAAAAAAAAAGCACCTACGTATGTTACCAACAATTTTACAACATAGAAAATACTTCAACTTTATACTATGTTTTTATTTTCATTTGAATGACTATTAAAGTTTCTCAGTATCATAATTTATGTTTAAATTATTGTCCCACCTCTTCTGGAGCACGCAGAAATGGTGTTGTCACATGGCACCTGTTACTTTTCTCAGCGCTGTTCAGGATTCACCAATCACAGTCGTCTTTGATTACAAATTCTGGAGACTACACGGTCAGATTTCCATTTGTATTTGAGGTCCAATCCCTGAAATTAATAGATTTAAACAAATGTACTTTGTGTTGCTTTCTATATAAGAAAAACAATATATAGTTGGAAAGTAGAAATTGGGGTAAAATTCTCTCCATAATTTGCCTATCTTGAGATGTCATTTTGCACATGTAACTTGTTAAATTAGCCCACCCATTTTTTTATTTCCGTTTGTTTAATGCTGTATAATTCATTTTACAGAATGTCATTTTTCTCAATGTAGATCTACTAGAAAACAATTGTATTTGATTTTTAGACTGTAATTTTAGGTTTATCAGATTGCATAGCATTGTCAAATTGTCAGAGCCAGGAATTGAACTTGGGTCTCTGGCACAAGAGTCTTAATTTCTACCACTGAGCCACAGAAGGGAGTTTATTAACAAAAATAGCAAAAGAGTACAAAAGCAATTTCTTACTGACAATCACAAAAAACAGAAAAATCTTTAGTCCAGAAAAGGATCCGAAAGGAGGAAAAAAATAATCTCCAAAAAACTCAGGAAAAAGACACGAAAAAACAACAAAAAATAAACATGGGGAAAGAACAAACCAAAAGGCTTACAAAAGTTTAGTACTTGGAACTAGAGCAGACTTATGGCAGTAACTGGCTAGGAACATCAATAACCAAGCAAAGAAACAAAGGAAGTGATCAACTTAAATACACGGTCCAGAAGGAGGCACAGGTGAAAACAATAACACATGATAAAATGGCGGGAAACTGAAATGAAACACAATGAGGGCCTCTAGTGGCCAAAATAAAACATTAAAAGCAAAAAACTCTGACAGGACCCCTCCCTCTAGGAACGGCTCCTGACGTTCCCTCCTGGACGACTGGACTTGCGAGCATGAAATTCTTGAATTAGTTTGGGGTCCAAGATGTCCTTGGCAGGAACCCAGGAGCGCTCCTCAGGGCCATATCCTTCCCAGTCCACAAGATACTGCCGGGACCCATGTACTCGACGGGCATCCAGTATTCTGTGGACTGTGTAAGCTGGCTGGCCACCAATGATACGAGGAGGGGGAGGTTTACCTGTCACAAGAGAAGACAAAACAGGTTAACAGTGAGACATGAAAAGTGGGATTTATCTTCAAAGACCTAGGCAGATATAAACGGAAAGTAACTGGGTTTACTTTCCTGGCAATCCTGAAGGGGCCAATGAACCTCTGGGAAAGTTTACGGGATTCCACCCGCAAGGGAATGTTCTTGGTGGAGAGCCAGACTCTTTGGCCGGGGCGCAGAGTGGGGGCAGGTCTGCGTCTACAATTGGCCTGGTGCCAATACTGCTGAGAGACCTTCAAGAGCTTGAGTTGGTCTTTTTTCCCCATGTCTGGCGGCAACGTTTAACGAACTGTTGAGCAGAGGGAACTGCAACCTCCACTTCTTGCTCAGGGAATAGAGGAGGGGTGTATCCCAACTGGCACTCGAAAGGGGACATGCCTGTAGCTGAGGAGCGAAGGGTATTGTGAGCGTATTCTGCCCACATGACAAAGGAAGACCAAGAGGATGGGTTGTTAGCTGCCATACACCTTAGTGTAGTCTCAAGATCTTGGTTAAACCTCTCCGTTTGCCCATTGGACTCCGGGTGGAACCCAGAAGATAGACTCACTGTAGCCCCCAGAGATTGACAAAATGCCCGCCAGAATCGGGAGGAAAATTGGGGTCCTCGATCAGCGACGATGTCTTGTGGGATGCCAAAGACTCGGAAAGACATGGTTTATAACCAATTCAGCAGTTTCTTTAGCGGTGGGTAGTTTGGGCAGAGGAATAAATCGGGCGGCCTTGGAGAATCTATCAACTATGACCACGATATTGGTGTTGCCTCGTGATAGCGGAAGTCCAGTGATAAAATCCATAGAAAGATGAGACCAAGGTCTATGAGGTATGGAGAGAGGATGCAATAGCCCCTGTGGAGAGCGTGAGGGACCTTATTTTGGTTGCATGTGGGACATGCGTTTACAAATGTTGTCACATCCTCCTTGATAGTTGGCCACCAAAAATAGTCTTTGGAGGAACTCAAGAGTGCGAGAGGTACCAGGATGACAAGCGAGACGAGAGGAGTGTCCCCACTGGAGGATCTGGGAGTGGACAGCTTTAGGGACAAACAGGCCGTGGGTTGGCCCCCCTCCTGGGTCAGGTTCTCGGGTTTGGGCTCGTTTTACAGTATTTTCCAGATCCCACCTGATAGGAGCTATTATCTTGGAACTGGGGATAATTGATGCAATAGAATCTTCCTGAGGAGTGTTTACATATACTCGGGACAAAGCATCAGGTTTTAGGTTTTTAGAGCCGGGGCGGTAGGATAAGATGAACTGGAAACGGTTGAAGAATAAGGACCAACGTGCCTGGCGGGGGTTGAGTCGCTTTGCCTGCTGAATGTATTCCAGATTTTTGTGGTCCATGAATACTTGTAATGGGTGTTTGGTCCCCTCAAGCCAATGCCTCCACTCTTCAAGCGCTAGCTTAACTGCCAGTAACTCTCGATCCCCTACATGATAGTTCGTCTCAGTCAGTGTAAGGCGGTGGGAAAGGAATGCACATGGATGCAACTTGTTGTCCTCCCCTCTTTGGGACAGCACAGCTCCAACCCCTACTTCCAAAGCATCGACCTCCATGATGAAGGATTTATCTGGGAGGGAGAATGAGAATAGGTGCAGAGGTAAAATGGCTTTTGAGTTTGCTGAAGGCCAACTCTGCCTCATGTCCCCAATTAAAGCTGGTTGTGTTCCCCTTGGTGAGGGCAGATAAAGGAGCCGCCACAGTGCTGAAGTTCCGGATGAACTTGCGATAAAAATTGGCGAAACCAAGGAAATGCTGTACTTCCTTTACCGACGAGGGGGAGGGCCAATCCACAACTGCTTGAACCTTTTGAGGGTCCATTTGTATCTGGCCAGGCTTGACAATGAACCCCAGGAACTGAACTTTGGTCACATGGAACTCGCGTTCCTCAGGTTTAACTTAAAGATGGTTATCAAGAAGACATCTGAGAACCTTACTGACGTGTTTTACATGTTCTTGGAGAGTACTCGAGAATCCGGAAGGAGTACCGAGGCAGCAGTAGAAGCTGTAGCTGAGGTAGAGGGCAGCCAGTCCAGGATCTGACAAACAGAAATCATGAGATCCAACAGCACTTGTGAGTGTTTAGCCATCACAGTCTCCTGCTGGACTAGTGCTGACTCATGGCATTGGATTGTGAACTCCTGCTAAGCAATTGTGGTCAGGAGTTCTTGAGCATTAGGCGTCTCTGGGTTCATAATGTGGCTTGGTTATTCTGTCAGAGCTGGGCATTGAACTTGGGTCTCTGGCGCAAGAGTCTTAATTTCTACCACTGAGCCACAGAAGGGAGTTGAACCCAATAGTCAGACACGCTCTTAAAAGAACTCAGAAGAGTTTATTAACAAAAATAGCAAAAGAGTACAAAAGCAATTTCTTACTGACAATCACAAAAAAACTCAATAGAAATGTCAATTTTTGGTTTTGTACTAAACATGCATGTTAATTGCTCTTAACTTGAAAAAAAAAAAATCTCTCCCCTTTTTCTTGGAATGCCCAATTCCCATTGCACTCTAAGTCCTTGTGGTGGTGTAGTGACTCACCTCAATCTGGGTGGTGGAGGATGAATCTCAGTTGCCTCTGTGTCTGAGACTGTCAATCTGCGCATCTTATCATGTGGCTTGTTGAGCACATTACCATGGAGATGTAGCATGTGTGGAGGCTTCATGCTATTCTCTGCAGCATTCATGCACAACTCACCACACACCCCACCGAGAGCGCACCACATTATAGTGACCACGAGGAGGTTACCCCATGTGACTCTACCCTCCCTAGCAACTGGGCCAATTTGGTTGCTTAGGAGACCTGGCTGGAGTCACTCAGCACACCCTGGATTGGAACTCATAACTCCAGGTGTGTTAGTCAGCATCAATACTCACTGAGCTACCCAGACCCCCTCTTAACTTGAACTATTGAGTAAGATAGCACATACATTTTAATGGAACTTAACTTTAAATGTAACTCTTTGGCTGAAATTAAAATAAACATGTAAGCTCAACATAAATACTACAAGTAGAAGTCAAACAAACAAACAAAAACACAAACAAACAAACAAACCAAAATCAGGCTAATATTGAATGTGGTGGGCCAGAGACATGGGACTTATTATGTTGCCCATATGAGGAAATAATGTTATTTTGCCTATATTACAAGACCGATGTCCTCACATTTTCTTAAAACCAAATTTTTTTTAAATTATCCTCCTTGTAATATGTCCCTACCAACTTTCAAAACAAACCTACACCCTTATTGTTACATTTATACTTAAAAGAAGAAAATGGGGTAAGAAAAATCAACTTAATTCAAGATATATTCTCTGATAGCAATTTTTAAGTTTGCTTCTCAAGTAAATCTATCTTTTTTAAGAATATTTTGATATTTTTACTAGAAAACAAATACTTGATGATTCTCAGTGTTGATGGAGTGCAAAGAGACTTTTGTGACATTTTATGAGAGTACTGGAGTGAGAACAGACAAGACAAGAAAGTTTAAAGTTAGGGGCAGACAGACAGGTCAAAGTGCAAGACTCATATGGGATCCTCTATGGTTTAGATAACATCCCCATGATGACAGGCAACATAAACTTCAAAACTTGGACAAAATAAACTGAATTTTCCTAAAGAAATAATGAAAGTGGTGCTTACCCGTGCAAAACTCACCAACACGTTGCCAGGGTGTTGCTATGCAGTTGCTAATGTGTTCTGAGTGGTTTTTAATTGTGTTGTTATGTGATTGCTAGGTGAATAATTACTGTCTCAAGCAAAAAGAGTAGGTGCTTCCCAAACTGCACAATGCTGCACTATTCTACACCATTTTGTAGTGTAAGTAGAGCAAGTAGTATGTTAACACTGAAAATGCAGTAAAAAGGAGTGTAGGCTACTTTAAAGGTGCTGTAAGCGATTTTTTTTTTTATGGAAAGATTTGCAAAAATGTTTCCTACTCCCTGAAAGATATTAATGAAATAAGTGTCGTGAGATATCTCTCTGTGACAGCTCTAGACTCTGTAAATAGCAAACAAAAATGTGCCCGCTGTCTCTGACCTTTTCTGTCTGTCAATCATTTTGCACGTTCTCATAGTATTGTAGTTGCAGCAAATTTTGAGGCATAATGCCATTTTTATGCCATGTTGTTCATAACGATTGTCAGTTGAGGGCGCTATTTTGCTGCTGTTGTTTTTGACAAACGTTTCTGCTCGTGACGGTCTCAATAAAGCTCATTTGGTATTTTTGGAGGGCGGGGTTTTGGAAAGAGGGGGCGTGGCTAATCCAACGGCTCATCTTGTGGAAATTCTAGAAGCCTAAAAACACTTACAGCACATTTAAGTACCCAGATGATGCACTTTGAATGTTGGACACTTCATGCACTCAGCACACGTGGCTTGCCGTACTTAGCGGAAGGGGTGAAGTTACCTGGCTGCACTGCTGGTCTGACAAAACAGTTTTAAATAATGAAGAATGTAGCAACTAGTGAAACTTTAGTGGATACAGCACCTTACAAATGTGAGCTGAATGCTTTACCGTCACCCCAAGCTGTGTGAATATGTACGTTGTTTAAGATACAAGTGTTAAACTGAGGTTGGCTAACGTGCTAAATCTAGCGGCAACACATCACATGAGCTTGAAACGTCACTTCCGTCAGCTGTTAAACGGCAAATGCTTCCGTGTAGTAAAAAAACATTAAGGCTCAGTTCGGAATGGCATACTACCAATACTACTCTTACTACTTCTGCCATATATGTCATAGAGTAGTATGGTTGCATGCCATACTGAACTCGGCCTAAGTGTTCCATTTGGGACGATACTACACTTTGAAAATTCATACACTACATGGCTAAGTGCATAGTATATTTTGTAAGTGCATAGTGTATAGTGTGTCATTTGGGACACAGCTAGTGTCTCTGATGTCTCTGACTGGAGTCCCTCCTTCAATGTAAGTCTATGGGTCTTTTGTTTCAGGTGAAGATGGTGAGTGTGTTCTGTTAATAAAGTAATGATTTGCAGGATCATTCATGTCATTCATGAGCTTAAACATTATGGGACAAGTTAGTTTACTACTTAAGGGTTAGTGCTTTGTTCAGATCACTAACTCTATATAGTAATAGTAATAAGGAAGCTTAGCAAACACTAATAATTAGTTTTTAGTGATCATACTGTATCCCGTAAGAATATCCAAGAAGCTCTTAAATTGGGTTGGATTTATAGTGTCTATACTGTAAGTTGAGGTTTATGTCTTTTCTTTAGTTAAATGTCAAAAATAATTTTTTGGCACTTCAAGTTACCCATGCACATGACAACATTTTTTGGCGAGATGAACTCTGGAATTTCTGAGTTTTTTTTTTTTTGTCTGTAGTAAGGGGAAGACAGGCAAAGCATTGAGTCAAGAATTATGAACAATAATCATGCTTGTTATCATCCTGTGTGTCAACTGCATCTGAATTATTCATTACTGAATGATATTTCTTTTTCAGGCTTTGAAAAAAATCCCCAAATTTTATCAAATGAATACACTGGCCTTCAGTACAAGATCTGGATCCAAACAGGAAAGCCTTCCAGATTTCCATGGAATGAGATCATAACTTCTGGAGAATTGCTCAAAGCACATTTGAATGTAGATGCCAATTTCATTACAGAAATATGACCACTTTTATAGCACATGTTGGGATAAATTACTTATTTGGTTTACACAACTTAATGAGCTTATTTTAATAAAGTAAAAGTAACAGTTATAATTATATTGCTACTGATATTTTAAAATGAGTATTTGCTGAATATAAGGAACTTGTGCTTGGTTAAAAATTTGTATATTATTTTATTGAAAACGCATGCTGAAATCCATGAATCAAATATGATACAACAGACTTTTGAGGAATATCTCTCAATCTCACATTCATGCACACCACAAACACAAAAATCACAGAGCTTTGAAAATTCTGACATATATTATTTATAAGATATATTTAAAGTGTGAATTAATATTTCTGTGTATTTTCACATATACAACCTGCTCTGTCATTATAAAGATCTCATTATTTTACATTATAAGCTATTATGATGTCATCTTACCATAAGTCCAAAAGTTTTACAATTTCCCTTTTTTAAATGTCAATATAGTGTTTGGTGCATAAAATACATAGCATAAAAATTGTTTATTGACAAAATAATATTTGATTCATATTGTATTTGAACTGTGATACATTTCCATCCATTTCACTCCATATTTATATATTTATGGCCAAACTCTCAAACATTTGGTATCTCTGAAAAGTTCAGGGAGTCCTCTGATAATACCCCAAGATTTACCACTGTAGAAAAACTTCAATAACAAATGTACTACACAAAAATTAATTGCTGGGCCTCAGGAGGAGAATGACCTTTAAAGCCTAATGTATCAAATACGATGCATCATTTTTTTTCCTTTTTTTTTTTTAAATGTGCAATTGTTTTTTAATAGTTTGTCTAATGGTCCTAAAAACAGTTTAATGTAAAAAAAAAAAATTGCATTTTCGGACAATTCTTTTCATATGTCTGGCTTTATAGGGTTAAAGTCTATTTCACATAACAACATACTGTGATGTATGAAACTTTTGAACACAATGAATATCAAAAAACACAGCACGCAGTCTCCTTCTTAAACAGGGACTGAAAACAAAAGTTTTACATTTTGGTTCGTTCCGAGCAGAAACTGAACTTTTTACATACCGATTCTGGAGTTCTGTTGCCTCCTTTCCAATTGGTAACCGGTTAGAATGAAATAGAAGAACGGTTAATAACATAATGTTTTTAAATGACAGTACTCTGTGGTATAGGTGGGTGATATACCAGTTGCAGTGTTACCAGATCTCTCAAGAGCAAAAGGGACCTGGTCTGGAAGAGCACGCTTAAAATAAGGGACTTGCCTTATCCAAAATAATTGAAAATAATCGGGGGGATTTTTCCCATGTGGGGGAATTTTCAGCATAGAAATCATAACAAGCAGAATATAAGTAGCCTATACAAACTATATAAATGTCTTGTCAATAAACACATTCTTAATATTTAATATATCCCCAAAAATGTTTCAAAAATACATCTGGCCATCTAAGTTTAATTGAGTTAGGTCTGACCTGATCAATGGCTCCCTGTTCCCTATATAGTGCATTGTGTAGCAATCACTAAATAGGGAATAGTGAACAAGTGTGATTTCACATTTAGACTATTCGTGGTTGACCTATTTTATGGAGAAATACAAACCATTTTTTAGTTTTCTTAGTTTTATTATCTATCTGTTACACAGAATACAATATTTACACTAATTGCCTCATTCAGAGATAGGCTACATGTTTTCACTCTCAGTAGTGGGCATCTTTGAGTTTGCCTTTTGCACAACCTCTCGTGTCATGTAAGGACAATGCTTGCACAAAAAAGATGGCAAGATAGCAAAAAACAAAACACTAAGACCATGTCAGACATGCACTCCATCTCATTAAAATGTAACCAAATGCAACCATTACTAATACACATTTACCGACAAACAGCTGCGAATGTAATAGTTTTATTTTACCAATGAATTCGGGGTGTTGACCTTGGTGCCCCCTCAAAAAAAAACAGGTGCATGATGCCCCCTGAGCAGAATCACTCAATTATGAGAAGACCAGAAAAAAACAAGACAAAATTCTAGAGAAGTGTTATTGGACTGTCAATATCTACAAAGACTTTGAATGCACAACATTGCATGATGACAAGTTAATGATGCGGTAACCTCACAAATCCACTTCAGCTGAGACATTAAGATTTCTCGAGAAACATTGCGGCTGGACCAGCAGTTTTAGATGAATCACACTGGCAATGAACTGATTTTCTCAACGTTTCTGCACACTTTTACTCTCTTGCAAAGTTGTTTTTCATTATTATTTCTTCTGTTTCACTGCCTCTGTGCTCTGTCTCTTGTGTTGAGATTTTCTGATTGGAGATAACTGCAGGAAATGGTTGGAGGAGGGGGGCAATCATCTGTAATACTGGGACTGAGAGGACTAATTGAAGCTCTCAAAGGTGACAGACTTCTTGAAATACAGTCCAACCCAGTGAAAATATGTCCTCTGTCCCGCCCAGCAGGTAACACCCCGTACTGACCGATCCGTCACTCGTCATCTACAGAACTTTTTCAGTTGTACTAATTGTAGCTAGCCAGCTACTGTAACAGATGATTATTTAAACATTGAGATGATACTGGTATGAAACTGAGGCTACTGTGGTTGTGTTCTGGAAACAATAAGTTGTTGTCATATAATGCCATTCTTCATGAACTCTTGGCACACTCTGCCCTCTAGTGGAGTACTGCAGCATTACTGGGTCACGTGTGAGGCAATATTTCTATCTGTGTGGACAGTACAGTCAGCTTTATTTGCTTAGAACTCACATGTTATTCCTCGTAAATATTGCACAAAACACTCTACGTCATTACTGGCCGTGTGGCAACACAAGCTGTATGTGTAGAGACACTGTGCTCTAAAGTTTAACTAAAGTGCTTTTATTAGGGACACTTTCAACATTTAAGTACAAGTTAAAAATGAATACAACTGTGTACGTCACTATATCCGTTTGCAAGATGATTTAGTAGAAATGTGTAGAAACTACAGTATGTGAAGTGTTGAGAATGAATTCAATATGATGATATACAAATCTTGGACATTTTAGATACTGAACAATTAATTATTAAATACAGACGAGTAGCAATAATACAATTTATCCACATTTCCAAAGCACAAGCTAGTATTCCCTTTGACCCCTTTGACCTTTCAGAAGATTTACAGCGATGTATTTCTCTTAGATGACTAACTATACTTGCATGACAGGGGTGCAAACACAATTATAGGTTTGGTACGAGGTGGGTCTAAGGTTTATGCATCGTTTACAGTTTAAATCTGACTTATTTTAATGGCAAAAGGAACTGTAAAAAACATTGGAAAATGTTACTGTAAACCAGAAGTTTGTAGTTTTATGCCAGTTGTTTTTTAAGTCTCTTCTCAGGAGACTTTTTTCAAGGGCTTTTAGGATATAACACGATTGCAAGAGACACTGTTGAATGTGATGAGTGATTATTGACCGATATATTGTCCAGGCTGATAAACTGGTCAACATTTGATATTCGTTAACATTAGTTCACATGAGCTAACAATGAACAAAACTTTTACAACATTTATTAGTCTTGGTAAATGTTAATTACAACATTCACTATTGCATTTTCAAAATGAAGTTGTATTTGTTACCATTAGTTAATGCATTATAAACTAATATGAACTAACAATTGTTTTTTTATAAACTAACATTAACCAAGATTAGTAAGTGTTGCAAAAATGCATTGTTAGTTCATGATAACTACTGAATTAATCTCTTGAGACCCGAGCGTGACTGTTGTATATATATTATTTATTTTTTCTAAAAATGTATGTCCTCATATGTGGACAGTGAGACTACGTTGTGAAATTTTAAATAACACTAAGCTATATAATTTTTTTTCATCAAATAGTTTATGATGTTTCCAGGAGTGTTGATTATTCATGTTTTTGACATGACATCATAAATTATCATAATTAATTCAGATTCAAAGTAATGTCCAGCATCATCCAATCACTGTCAATCATGTTCAAATAAAATGATACATTATAAATTGTGAATCTATGTAGTGATTATCATTGTCACATGTCTGTCAAACATGTTGAGTGATCCAAACATCATCTGCAGCCTGAAACTGAACTTTTGATCAGATTTTAGGAGTGAATGCACTTAACTGCATAGAGAGCTATAGGATGAACTGTTTTTACATCTACATACATTTTCATCATTGCAGTTGCAATTTCTTTGATATTTCAGTAAATCAGTTAACAACATAAATGGAACAAAATACACAAACTTTGGCTGATCATTAAATAGCACTTGCATTATTCCTATAATCTCTGTACTTCAATTCATCAGCCAGGACAAACAAACACAACATTTGCAGAGCATCTGATCAATACAAAAAAATACATTTTTAAAATAAGAGAAATGTACGATAATTCTCCGAAAGTGGTTTCAGAGAACATATCGTGGAATACATTTATTATTCTTACCTCAAAAAACTTCAATTCAAGTCTTAAAGAATTTTTGCACATTAATAAGTGTATCTTGTTTGAAGGATGTTTAGATACTTTTAGTGAAAAACAAGGCAAAAACGATTTTTTGCAGTGATCCGATTAATCTGAGTCCTCACTGCTGCATGAATTATACGAGCTGTCGTAACATTCGGCCATGTAGGGGAACGTATGGACGTTGGGGTTCAGTTTGGGCACCCAGGCATGAGGTACCAAGAATGTTGCCAGGTTGAACAAATCCACAAACACTTTGTAACGGTCACTGTAAAGTGAGAGAATGAGGCATCATGGGTTTATGGAAAAAACCTTGATATTGTATCACATTCAATTAAAACGTCTTCATCAAGAGCGTAACTGTTTATGACAGATTTTTATCACAGTGTAAAATTGCTAAACACATTTTTAAAAGCCTTTTATCTTTACCGTATCAGTAGAGAAATGACAGCAGAGTTAGAATTACACCAGCATGAGTAAGACAAGAGAGAAAACACAAACCACATCTCCACAGCAGAGAGTCACATGACACACACCTGACAGTGGAGCGCAGGTAATGGTACCCAGAAGATCCACCTGTTCCTGCTTTACTACCGATCATTCTGTGCACCATACACACATGGTTATCTGGAGGAAAGAGGTTTGTGGATGTTAACCATGCTGTTGATCCGTTTATATGCACTTTAGAGAGGTAGAACAGAACAGAAGACTTACATCTCCACTTGGCCATGAGTGTGTCGATCTCCATCAGAGCCGTCAGCAGCTGGAACGGCAGCTGGAAACGAGGTTCTTCTCTGAAAGTCGTAAACACCCATAAAACAGCTCTGTACCCCACTGATAATATTTAGATGAATAAAGTGGCATTTCTGTAGCATTCTGTACCTGTAGAAGTTGATCATCAGAGCTCCTTGAAGAGCTTTGTAGGAAAGTCTCTGTTCACCTTTTGGGAGAAAAAAGATTGACATGGGAAAATCTGATTTATTGCAGCTCCAGTCAATTAGGGTTTGACCGCATCATTTTCATATACCATGGTATTCCCATCATGGAAATGTACCATATTTTAACCATGATATTCATAGTGAAACCATAGTAATAATACAGGAAAATGAAAACTATGGTAATAAAAATCATAATTTTGTGGCAATGTGTTTGCTGTCCCCTCCTGCATATCGCGGCCCTCTTTGGCATATCATGGCACCGTTTCACGGTCCCTTCGGCATATCGTGGCCCCATTTCACGGCCGGCCCACCGGGAAAAGTCCCGGTTCTCCCAGTGACCAGTCCACCTCTGCCCGTATACATAAGTCAGGCATATGAGGTATCATTTGAAAGCTTAGAATCTGAACTTTTCAGAGATAACAAATATAATAAAATAATAAATTCTGCATTTATGTTACTTAAAATAACAAAATAAGGCCTCCAAACATTTGTGTTGAAAATTAGCGCCCCCTAGAGGTAATGGGGTAGAAAAGAAAAGTCCTTCACATAGCACATAAATGGGCAAGTCATATATCAAATGAAAGCTCGCGCTCTCAGGAATGTTTTGTTGCCCTGATAACACAGTTAGAAATATTTTCAAAAGAATCACAAAGTGAAATATGATTTCTGTAAGTCATCAAATACAAACGTCTCATTTATGCTCTGATAACTGCTGCTGTAAGCCCCAAATAGCTAAAAACTTTATATCTGCTTTATCCTTAGGGAGTCCTCTAAAAAAATTTGCCATTGTGTATTTGTCTGTGAATTTGCTTGTCTGAATAATCCAATGTTATATCTTAGATGTCCAGAACAAAATATGCCATCCAGAAGGAAAAGTATGCAAAACAAATCATCAGAAAAATCTGTTTTTGACTATTGATGATAAAAATGTTATATATCATCACAAATGGGAGGATCCCAGCTTTCTAAAGACACCCTGATTAAACTTCTAGTCCACTCAGAGGCCGAGATATTCAGTGAAATAATGAGGGTGGTGCTTGAACTGAAAATTAGACTGAATGTCTATGGACGAGCACATCTGTGAGGGATAAAATGTGTTAGAGCGCCACCTACATTTCAGATCTGTATATTGTGATGGAATATTGTGAAACACTTTTTCTAGTGCTTTCTGCCATCTAGTGGAATAAAATGAGACTTTTCAAAGTGAGGTAGTGTGAACAGAACCAGAATTACATGTTTACAAATTTTGGACATATTTTTTATTTTTTATCATAAGATTATAAACACATACAATATTATTTATGAATAATTGGAGTCTTTTTTTTATTTGGGCAGTTCTCTGAAAAATGAGAGAATGGTGAGCTTTTAAATTTGAGTGTGAAAAATTGGTAGCATTGTATTTGTATTTCGAGTAAAATTCAAAATAACAACAAAATATGTATTTTATTAACAGTTTTTGTTTTCCTGTATTATTATTATGGTACGAATATCAAGGTTAAAATATGGTTATTTTAGTAAAACTATGGTAAATTATATCAAATAAATCACATGATATTATCATACTTTTCCCATGGCATATTGTTATAACACTATTTATAAGAGTTTATAAGGTCTACATGCTTTAACAGTGTCCTCACCTTTTCTCAAAAGATGTTCATGTCGTTTGGGGTCGAACAGAGCAGAGAAAATCTCTGTCTGTTTGTTTAGATCATCCTGCATCTCCTGTTTGGCCTCAGAATCTGTCATTTTCTATCAGAGAACACCAAAGCAATGCGTTAACCTCAAGTCAAGCAACTTAACTGAGAGAAACAAATGAAAGGATCATTGAGGTCAGAAACAAGAGCAGAACCAACTTCAAGTTTTTGCTTCTTCAGACTGAGACCCTTTTCAATGTTGGCTTGAAGTTTCCCCCAGAAATTAAATCCATCCTGTTCAAGTCCAGGAGTTCTCTCCAGCCATTGCTACAATATAGATTTATACATAATATTATAGAACTTACTAATTCATTTTTAAGTCCATTGAAGATGCGTTTTTGTTCAGATGCACCTTTAAAATGCCTTCATGTTGAACATGGATGTATAGATGAATATAGTGAGCTTTTACCTCCAGCAGCTGTAGCAGTGTGGGTTCCTCCGCTGATCTAAGAAGAACTTCACTCTCATGTCCGTGGAAGTTATCTCTGTAATGCCGTCGGTTGTAAGGAACTCTCAAATTATCCGCCACACCGATCTTACTCTCCAGAAGGCGGAACTGAAGACTCTGGAAGCCTGACGCTGGGCTCAGATATTCCCTACAACACAAAAACAGTAACATGGACATAATCTGGGGTTCATAATTGGATGTTTCCACCAGTTGTATTTCCCAATCTAATCAAAAAGCTCTCTTTTTTCCAGGACACTTTGGCTATGTTCACGCTGCAGCTGAATGTGGCCCAAATCAGATTTTTTCACTCACATTTTACACAGATCTATTCATTGGATGACAGTGTGAACAGAAACAAGTGCATTAACCTCCTGAGACCCCGCGTCCACATGTGTGGACATTATGTTTTTGCTTTGCTATAGGCTATGTGTAATTTAACCCTTTGGGGTCTGAGGGTGTTTTTGGGCCCAGGAGAAGTTTTGACATGCCTTGACATTTGTGCTTTTTTCAGTTGCTTAAAAACATATTAATGGCTAAAGTCTGATAACACTGTATTCAGCACAAACTGGGCTACAATAATATGTGAACAACATGTATGTACATGACATATATATACAGGTGCATCTCAATAAATTAGAATGTCGTGGAAAAGTTCATTTATTTCAGTAATTCAACTCAAATTGTGAAACTCATGTATTAAATAAATTCAGTGCACACAGACTGAAGTAGTTTAAGTCTTTGGTTCTTTTAATTGTGATGATTTTGGCTCACATTTAACAAAAACCCACCAATTCACTATCTCAAAAAATTAGAATATGGTGACATGCCAATCAGCTAATCAACTCAAAACACCTGCAAAGGTTTCCTGAGCCTTCAAAATGGTCTCTCAGTTTAGTTCTCTAGGCTACACAATCATGGGGAAGACTGCTGATCTGACAGTTGTCCAGAAGACAATCATTGACACCCTTCACAAGGAGGGTAAGCCACAAACATTCATTGCCAAAGAAGCTGGCTGTTCACAGAGTGCTGTATCCAAGCATGTTAACAGAAAGTTGAGTGGAAGGAAAAAGTGTGGAAGAAAAAGATGCACAACCAACCGAGAGAACCGCAGCCTTATGAGGATTGTCAAGCAAAATCGATTCAAGAATTTGGGTGAACTTCACAAGGAATGGACTGAGGCTGGGGTCAAGGCATCAAGAGCCACCACACACAGACACTACAGTTGTCGTATTCCTCTTGTTAAGCCACTCCTGAACCACAGACAACGTCAGAGGCGTCTTACCTGGGCTAAGGAGAAGAAGAACTGGACTGTTGCCCAGTGGTCCAAAGTCCTCTTTTCAGATGAGAGCAAGTTTTGTATTTCATTTGGAAACCAAGGTCCTAGAGTCTGGAGGAAGGGTGGAGAAGCTCATAGCCCAAGTTGCTTGAAGTCCAGTGTTAAGTTTCCACAGTCTGTGATGATTTGGGGTGCAATGTCATCTGCTGGTGTTGGTCCATTGTGTTTTTTGAAAACCAAAGTCACTGCACCTGTTTACCAAGACATTTTGGAGCACTTCATGCTTCCTTCTGCTGACCAGCTTTTTAAAGATGCTGATTTCATTTTCCAGCAGGATTTGGCACCTGCCCACACTGCCAAAAGCACCAAAAGTTGGTTAAATGACCATGGTGTTGGTGTGCTTGACTGGCCAGCAAACTCACCAGACCTGAACCCCATAGAGAATCTATGGGGTATTGTCAAGAGGAAAATGAGAAACAAGAGACCAAAAAATGCAGATGAGCTGAAGGCCACTGTCAAAGAAACCTGGGCTTCCATACCACCTCGGCAGTGCCACAAACTGATCACCTCCATGCCACGCCGAATTGAGGCAGTAATAAAACAAAAGTAGCCCCTACCAAGTATTGAGTACATATACAGTAAATGAACATACTTTCCAGAAGGCCAACAATTCACTAAAAATGTTTTTTTTATTGGTCTTATGATGTATTCAAATTTTTTGAGATAGTGAATTGGTGGGTTTTTGTTAAATGTGAGCCAAAATCATCACAATTAAAAGAACCAAAGACTTAAACTACTTCAGTCTGTGTGCATTGACTTTATTTAATACACGAGTTTCACAATTTGAGTTGAATTACTGAAATAAATGAACTTTTCCACGACATTCTAATTTATTGAGATGCACCTGTATATATATATATAGTTGTGCTCAAAAGTTTGCATACCCTTGGAGAATTGGTAATATATGTACCATTTTTAAAGATAACATGAGTGAGCAGGCAAAACACATTTCTTTTATTTCTTATGGGATTCATATTCAACTGTAGGTTATAACAGAATGGCACAATCATAAAATAAAACATGGCAACAAAGAGCAACATGAAATGACCCCTGTTCAAAAGTCTGCATACCCTTAGTTCTTAATACTGTGTATTGCCCCCTTTAGCATCAATGACAGCGTGCAGTCTTTTTTAATAGTTGTCTATGAGGCCCCAAATTCTTGCAGGTGGTATAGCTGCCCATTCGTCTTGGCAAAATGCCTCCAGGTCATGCAAAGTCGTTGGTCGTCTTGCATGAACCGCACGTTTGAGATCTCCCCAGAGTGGCTCGATGATATTAATGTCAGGAGACTGTGATGGCCACTCCAGAACCTTCACCTTTATCTGATGTAACCACTGGAGGGTCAACTTGGCCTTGTGTTTAGGGTCATTGTCGTGCTGGAAAGTCCAAGAGTGTCCCATGTGCAGCTTTCGTGCAGAAGAATGCAAATTGTCTGCCAATATTTTCTGATAACATGCTGCATTCATCTTGCCATCAATTTTCACTAGATTCCCCATGCCTTTAGAGCTCACACCCCCCAAAACATCAGTGAGACACCACCATGCTTCACAGTGGGGATGGTATTCTTTTCACTATAGGCCTTGTTGACCCCTCTCCAAACATAGCGCTTATGGTTGTGACCATAAAGCTCTATTTTGGTCTCATCACTCCAAATTACATACAAAGAGGCGTGTCAAGGTGTTGTCGGGCATATTGTAACTGGGCTTTTTTGTGGCATTGGCGCAGTAAAGGCTTCTTTCTGGCAACTCGACCATGCAGCTCATTTTTGTTCAAGTATCGTTGTATTGTGCTCCTTGAAACAACCACACCGTCTTTTTCCAGAGCAGCCTGTATTTCTCCTGAGGTTACCTGTGGGGTTTTTCTTTGTATCCCGAACAATTCTTCTGGCAGTTGTGGCTGAAATCTTTCTTGGTCTACCTGACCTTGGCTTGGTATCAAGAGATCCCTGAATTTTCCACTTCTTAATAAGTGATTGAACAGTACTGACTGGCATTTTCAAGCCTTTGGATATCTTTTTATATCCTTTTCCATCTTTATAAAGTTCCATTACCTTGTTACGCAGGTCTTTTGACAGTTCTTTTCTGCTCCCCATGGCTCAGTATCTAGCCTGCTCAGTGCATCCACGTGAGAGCTAACAAACTCATTGACTATTTATACACAGACACTAATTGCAATTTAAAAAGCCACAGGTGTGGGAAATTAACCTTTAATTGCCATTTAAACCTGTGTGTGTCACCTTGTGTGTCTGTAACAAGGCCAAACATTCAAGGGTGTGTAAACTTTTGATCAGTGCCATTTGGATGATTTCTGTTATCATTATGATTTAAAAAGAAGCCAAACAAATATGTGATAATAAATGGCTTCATATGATCACTATCCTTAAATAAAAGACAGTTTTTTTGCATGATCAGTCGTATTTTCAAAATCAATGTCAAAATTTCACAATTTCTGCCAGGGTATGCAAACATTTGAGCACAACTGTATATATTATAAATAATAAAATATGCACATGAAAAGATACCAGACAGAGGTAGATTTATGTAACAGTGCTCTTATATCACTCGCACAGAAAACACAGTTTCTATATTTCTCAAAAGGCGAATGCAAGTAATAATACCTCTTCTTACCTTACATATATGCAGTGCTAAATAGTAATCTATTACTTGTAATCTGGATTATGCAATCAGATTACAAAAATCAAGTACTTGTAATTAGATTGAATTACATTTTAAAATACTCATAATCAGATTACAGTTACTTTTTTATGGATGCAGTAAAGCTAGTTTTAGTTTCCAGAATTGCTTTTGTAGTCTGCTTTGAAAATGTACATGAATGCGCGTTTGGTTTTGCGACAAATTTTGAGACGTTAAAACGTTTTCCGTGATGTTGATTCTGGAATATAACTGGTCTAATGTTTACAACACACGCATTGCGTTTGAAACGGCAAAATTTTAAATGCTTTTTTTATTTCACACAGAAACAGGCAAAAACGAGTAAACAACACTCATATAAATTCTCATATTTTCTCCATTAAGTACGTTTTTTTTATGCATTTAAGCAACATTATGTCAAAATGGTGCCATCTTATCCTATTAAAATGCATGTGACATCAAATAAACAAGAATTACAGTTCAAAAGTAATCCAAAAGTAATGTAAAAGATATCAGATTAGATTACTTTAAAATATAATCCAAGATATTACATTACTGGCTACAATTTTAGTCTTGCAATTTGTAATCAGTACCAGATTACAATACAGAAGTAATCTACCCAACACTGCATCATATATGTAATGCCGTTTTACTTGCTGCCCTTCAATTATGTGGTGTGTTTTGCTCGTAAGTAATATACCATTCTTGAGCTTTGTTGCATTAAGAATAAAGGCTAATTGCAATTTGAATGCTATGATGATGAACGTGCATATATATGCATGCTCTGATTTGTGCTACATTTAAAATGTCATGTCAACAACCTCACATAAAATCCGATCTGGGCCTCATTCATCTGCCGTGTGAATGTAGTCTCTGATACAGAGTTCAGAATGACCTGTCAGCTTCACCTACATCCAATCACCCTGAACACAAACACCTTGAACAAAAGTTCAAAAAGGTTGAGTGACCCCAGGAAGTTAACCCAAAACATGAACACTCATGTGATCTTCAAACAAACACACATGTTTTGTTTTCTTCAGATTGAGGGCATTAAACTCTGTTACCTGAAATCGAAGAAGTCCAGAGCGGTCATGGTCTCCAGCACAGCAAACTGCTCCACCAGCAGTCTGAAGATCATGCTGATCCTGTGGATCCTGCTCACCACTTTCAGCATGTTCCTCTCATCTCGGACCTGTGGACAAAGTCAACATTTCATCATTTTCACATGGAAATAAAAGTACTTCCACATAGGTCTTCAGTTTAACTCACATGGTTTTTAATGAAAAGCTCCCGCACAGAATCAAGCTCCCACAATATCTGTTTAAACCACAGCTCGTAAGCTAGAGGAAACACAGAAGAACACGATGAGGATCTGTGGAAACACCTTCATAAACAACAGATGTGGATTGAGAAGGTATTGAGGTGAACAGGGCAACTTTTACCTTGGTGTGTAATGATGAAGAGATGCTCATCATGGATTTTGTTCTCTTTCAGTTGACTCTGCAAGACTTGAGCACTCAGCACCTTATCGAGCTAACAGCAGAGACAGTGTTCATTACATCATTCTTCCATTTTAGCCTCGTTTTCATTGTTGTTGAAATAATTTTCACATTTATAATGAAAAGCACAATATTTACCGCACATAGAATCATATACATGCAATATATATTTTAATTGTATGTAAGATACAATATGAATATTTGAATAATGGATCTTTGGATCAGCACAGATGTCTTGACCGTAGATATTTACCTGAAGATATTCTCCGTAGATGATTCCTCCTTTAGTGGCGTTGTTGATGCCCTGCTGAGACTCATCCTCTTCTTCTGCCCCGCTGCCGTTACTGCTTAACAATCTAATTTTGAGTCACAACCATTTTTATGTTATTACGAAATTTGTTCAAGATAAATAAATAAATAAATAAATAAATACATATATATTGGAAGAATTGAATACACACTGGTGCTTTCCTCCCAGAAATGGACATCCACTCATGTTTTTCCCCAGAATGTTTCACTGAAAATGATCTAATCCACGTTTTACTGAAAGTTATCACACGGTTCTGAATGTTTCATGAAAAAGTAAAGTATTTAAAGATTCGCAGTATCCAATCAACAGCTGAATTGCCAAACCCCGCCCATCACTGTGGACGCACATGGCAGGTGTGTGTGTGTGTGAGTATGTGTGTGAGTGTTTGTGTGAGTGTTAGTGTGTGTGTGTGCTAGTGTTTAGGTGTGTGAGTATTTGTGTGTGTGTGTTAGTGTGTGTGTGAGTGTGCTAGTGTTTGTGTTTTTGTGTGTGCGTGTTTGTTAGTGTGTGTGTGTGAGTATTTGTGTGTTTGTTAGTGTGTGAGTGTGCTAGTGTTTGTGTTTTTGTGTGTGTGAGTTTGTGTGTTTGTTAGTGTGTGTGTTTGTTAGTGTGTGAGTGTGCTAGTGTTTGTGTGTTTGTGTGTGTGTGTTTGTGTGTTAGTGTGTGTACAGTTTATAATGTGATTCTTTTGTTGTTTTCTTATCACTCTATTTAGACTTCAAAGGATTTGGAATTATTATTATTTTTAAATGAATCCCTCAAATGACCAGCTGCCCCAGTGCTGCCTAAATGTGAATTTGTGATTCATTAAACTTTATTTCAATGTAAAAAAAAATTTACATTATGAATGTAAAATGTATTTATAGATTATATACAGATTGTAACTGTAGTCGCCACATACACATGATTGGCACAGTGCATTCAAGGACAGCTAAATATTTACTAGTCTTACGCTGTAAAAATCAACAAAAAGCAGCCAATGGTAGAGCCCGATGGACAGGGGGCTTATCACAACAATATCAGGCCTGATGTGGGGTTATTTAGGATCAACCGATGTTGTATTTTGATGTAGATGGAAAAAACAACAACAGATGTATTTCTTTCTGTGTAGAGATGCAAATATATTCTGTAAATGAGAATAAAGTAATGGGCGTATTTCATAAGAAACCACATTTGCATTGATCTTTTGAAATAAAAGTTCCCACAGATTGAATATGACCCATATACTTGTGGATTTCTGCAGGCGCAGCGTCAGAGAGGAAGATGGTGCACAGTTTTAAATTACACTAACAAATATAAGATTAACACTATAGTACCATAAATAAAATATTGTAGTGTTTTAATCCTCAGAGAGTCTCAAGCATTGATAATGATTATAAAAAAATAAAAATAAAAATGTTATGCATATTTTGTTTTCTGGTAAATTTTGGAAAAAGTTGCAAAATTGCAATGCTGGACGTTTAGGGTTGCAAAATTTCACCACCGTTTTTTTTTTTTAGACAGTAAGTGGAAGTTCTGAATTCACAACACAATTCAACACATTATATAATAAATAATTTATTATAAGCAGTCGCTGTGAAAAATGTCTGCAATTTAACACCTTAACATTTACAGTAAAAAATAATAATATATTTAACATGACAAAACATGTAATTTTACAATAAAAAAAAATGTTTTTTAGATGTAAAAGGTCTAATTGTACTGTATAATTAACTGTAAACAAATTACATTGTGTTTAATAAGAGAAAACGTACTTTTACGGTAAAATATTGTTAAAATTACAGTGAAAATAATCAGACGTGACCCATTACATTTCATTATATTTTATGGAAATGTTATGTTTCTTATATTTAATATCAGTTCTGTACATTGGGGTGTTCTGTGTTTGATTTAATGTAGTTTAGTTCATGTTTATTGCATTATAATAGTGTCACGTGTTACTCTGATGGTGTTTTGTGTCTCTACATGTGTATTAATTATTGCTCTTGATGAACTTTAAGTCATAATGTGGCTTTTTGTAGTTACTACAGTGATTATCAATACATTTTAAAGTTAAATATATATATATATATATTATAGTTCCAGAAGTTTAGTATATCAAGTTTATATAATTTAATAATATATATGGTAGTGAACCGTAAAAAATACTGGCATCAAAATTACGTCACTTTATAATTTACGGTAAATTTCTGGCAACCGCAGCTGCTGGTATTTTACCTTAAATTTAACATTGTAAATGAATGAACATTTAAGAAATTTGACTTTAAAACTAATGAGGACTTTTGATGTTGATGCTACTGTATATTTGCTGGTATACTCTGTATGTGATGTATCCGTATACACTGGAGCTTTGTGTTTTGATGAAATACGTCAGGATCGTGCACTTATCTCAAACATCTCAATCCAGAAGTTGTCTCTCTGGGATGAAATAATTGCACACCTCACTTGTAACTTGTATTTAACCAAATCCCTTTAAATTCAGTCCTTGTCTTCAGTTAGACTCATTCACAGATCAGTTGTTTGACACCTGACGTGTATTTATTTACACACCCTCATTAAATCTTGCTTTTATATTACACCTTATGTTTGTGGTCACTTGTGTTCCTGTGGGACGTCCTCCATAAACAGATCCAGACCAGGCCGTCAGATCTAAAAACAAAACCTAAATCAATATATCTCAGCGAAAGAGCTTGTGTGCATTTAATGGGGCTGAAGTTCAGTTAATGTATACGTTTATAGGCAAACAGGTAAAAACAAAATCACATGTTCAGCGAGTCATTAGGGATCTTGAATTGGGAAATAGTTCACAGAATCAAATTGACCTCGACACTCCTTTGGGTCACATGATGTGCTCACCCATGACCCTGACATAAAATTCTACACGTGAGATGAATGTCATGTCATGCCCAATGATGCAACTAATCCAAACACACCTGATGGGACACTGCCCTCTGCCACCAGGACGACCTCTGAATCACATTTATACATTATTGTCATTGGATGAGAACGAGCTAAGACACGCATCACTATTACTATTGCTCATACTTTGGGTCTGTGAATAAACTAGTGGACCAGAATATCAAAGAGACTTGTTGTTTAGAGGGTTGTTGTTTATAGAAATATTACCATCAGAGCAAATCAAACTTGTAGTACCACTTGTGTTCAGCAGGGGGCAGTAAGTGAAACTCCAGCTGTATGCGTTAATTATACAGTAAAATAACTATATATATATATAAATGAATATTGATTTAGCTTTTTTCCTGTTCACTGGTCTTTGTGTGACATTAAGTGATAAATGAAAAATATTTGTCATTATTTTTGAAGACATCCTCACTATGCAACATTTTTCACAAGTGCCTAAAACTTTTGCACAGTAATGTAGACTATATATATATATATATATATATATATATTACTGTTAAATTACATGTATTGCTTGGTTAAATATATCACTATGTTTTACTGTAAATGTTAACATTTAACTTTTTTTTTTTTTTTTTTTTTTTAACTGTATCACGGAAACTTTTTTTTCCACATTAAAATTAGATACTTTTTACAGTGACCCTTACAGCTTATAATTCATTATTTTTTATATACTATTAAGTGTGTTTTGTTGTCTATACAGCTGGAGTTTCACTTACTGCCCCCTGCTGAACACAAGTGGTACTACAAGTTTCATTTGCTCTGATGGTAGGAATATTTCTTATTACAGTCCGGGGACATGATTAATTGCTTTAATTTGTAATTTTAATTTAATTTTTTTTTTTACAATTAATCACACTGAATTAATGTGTTAAATCGAATGTAGAATTAAAAGCCGTTTATAATCTCGTGCGACCCCTCGTACACATGTGGATGTATTTTGGCTTCACTATATGCAACGCATAATTTAACTTAAACCAACTGATCTCAGTTCAGGAGACTCTGTGCTGTCAGTAAAGGGTTCAGCTTTCAACATATGGTGTCATGTGACAAAACAACATGGCGCAGATCACAGCGGAGTTTGTCTTTGGGAGAAACACCAACAAAACTACATCTGGTAAGAAACCTAATTAAGTTTTTACATTGAAACCTGTTTGAGTCAAAAGATTAGAGTCTCTAGTTTCATTCAATATGCCATTTGTAAAATATGAGCGATTTAACGTGAAACGCCACACTGTTAAACACAATGACCACGTATGTGGACTGTATGCTATATGGAGTTAGGATGAACATAAAGTGCATTTCAAACTGTTCTGAGACCAGTGCAGACAGACAGCACACTGGAGGTTAAGTCATTCACTAAATAGGGAGCAAGGGAGCATCCTATATCTCTCTATGCAGTTAAGTGCATTCACTCCTAAAATCTGATCAAAAGTTCAGTTTCAGGCTGCAGATGATGTTTGGATCACTCAACACGTTTGACAGACATGTGACAATGATAATCAGTACATAGATTCAGAATTTATAATGTATCATTTTATTTTAACATGGTTGACAGTGATTGGATGATGCTGGACATTACTTTGAATCTGAATTAATTATGATAATTTCTGATGTAATGTCTGTAACATCTCAAAAACATGAATAATCAACACTCCTGGAAACATCATAAACTATTTGATATATAAAAATAAAAAAAATCAGACTTGCTATGGCTTGATATTATTTAAAATGTTAATGCTGTCCACATATGAGGACATACATTTTTAGGGCTCTAGAAATGTAATTTTTTTGGCATGTTTCTTAGGTGCGTCTAGTTACAAATCAAAAAGGGGAATGTTTATATAATTTTATATAATGTTTCAAATGTAGTACTAATTTCTTTATAAGTAAAGTTTTAGAGAAGTAATTAGTAGGGCTGGGCAGTATGGCTCACTCGATATTCTCGATATTTTTCAGACTTTTCTGACCATATTCAATATCGTGTATTTGCTCATTTTAATGATTATTTAGTGATTTTAAATCAGAGGAATCATCATTTTGTTCAAACAGACATTGAAGCCAAGTAGATTCAAATTATCTAATGAAATAAAAATCTTTTGAAGGCATATTTTCCCCCAGAATGGCATTTTATTAATATTATAGTAAATATAATTTATATGCTTCAATACAATAAAGTAATAAAGTTATATTTCTTCACTTATATTATGGAACCCAGTTGAACATGATTAATTTCTACTCAATTCTATTATTATAAAATGACACCAAGTTGTTACTATAATTATTTTGAGGATTATTTAATATAATAGTAACACATTTGTATTGTATTTACTTCAGCTGGAGGTTTTATTCTAGTGTAACACTGAAAGTGCACTGCAGTGTCAGTGTATATTTGATTTGTCCCTCATTGCATTGATCTGTATAATAACTTAAAAGCGGTTTGAAATGCTTGAATCTGCAGAACTTTGCTTTCAGTGTCATCATGAGCCATGAACACCGACTGTGTATTCATTTAAATCACAGCCTTTACATTTACATAGTCATTTAGCAGACACTTTTATCCAAAGCGACTTACAAATGAGACACGTAGCAAGTAATTTGTCATAAAAAGTTTAACAACATCTGCAGTATAGGACTGCCAAGTTCTCAGTGGCTGGAGTAGTTAAGATGCTAGCACAGAAGAAAGAGACAGACAAGGATTTAAAAAAAAATTGTATTACATTAAGTGCAGTTAGTGTGGGTTGGTTCAGGGCTCGTGGAACAGATGTTTTTTCAGCTGGTTCTTGAATGTTGAGAAGGTAACAGCAGATCATGTGGATGTTGGAAGCTCATTCCACCACAGTGGAACAGAGAAAGTGAACGATCGTGAAATAGACTTTGAGCCTCTTTGTATGGGACCATCAGGTGCCGCTCGTTCATAGATTGCAGAGAGTGAGTTGGAGCATAGACCTGGAGAATTGAATTGAAGAGGGTGTGGTTCCATTGGCTGTCCTGAAGGCCAGAGTCAAAGCCTTGAATTTGATGCGGGCAGCTACATGTAGCCAGTGAAGTGAAATCAAGAGTGGGGTGACATGAGCCCTTTTTGGCTGATTGAAGACCAGTCGTGCTGCTGCATTCTGGATCATCTGCAGTGGCTTAAGTGTGTTAGCTGGGAGGCCAGCCAACAGAGCATTGCAGTAGTCCCGTCTTGAAATGACTAGAGCTTGGACCAGGAGCTGTGCAGCATATTAAGACAGAAGAGGTCTGATTTTCCTGATGTTGTAGAGCATGAATCCGGTTGATGAGATGTGTGCAGTGCAATTAAGCTGGTCATCTACCACCACTCCCAGGTTCCAGGCTGTTCTGGTTGGTGTTAGTGTAGTTGACCCAAGATGAATAGTGAGGTTGTGGTCAGCAGATGGGTTGGCTGGGATCACGAGGAGTTCTGTCTTGACAAGGTTGAGCTGAAGGTGGCGTTCCTTTATCCAGGCTGAAATGTTCAAGAGGAAGGCAGAGATACGAGCTGAGACAGTCGGGTCATCAGGCTGGAACGACAGACAGAGCTGCGTGTCATCTGTGTAAAAGTGGCAAGAATCCAAGTGCCTCAACGATCAGTCCAAGTGATGTTGTGTACATCGAGAAGAGGAGGGGTCCAAGCACTGATCCTTGAGGAACACCAGTGGTCAGCTGGTGTGTCTTGGACACCTCTTCTCCAGGAGACCTTGAAAGTTCTGCCAATGAGGTATCACTCAAACCATCCAAGCGCTGTTCCTGTGATGCCCAGGTCAGAGAGGGTGGACAGGAGAATCTTGTGGTTCACTGTGTCAAAGGCAGCAGACAAATCAAGGGCGGATGATTTGGAGTTAGCTCTTGTCAGTCGCAGGGTTTCAGCTACCGACAAGAGGGCAGTCTCTGTTGAGTGTCCTTTTTTGAAGCCAGACTGATGTCTGTCGAGTAGGTTGTTCTGTGAGAGAAAAGCAGACAACTGGTTGAATACGACCCCCTCAAGAGTTTTAGGGTAATAGAGAGATCGGTCTGTTGTAGTCGACTACTGTGGGTTTATGTGTTGGTTTAAACAGTGGGGTTACTCGAACCTGCTTGAATGTATTGGAAAAGTTTCCAGTTGTGAGAGATGCGTTGATAATGTGTGTGAGTGCAGGTAAGATCAATGGAGAGGCAGATTGTACAAAATGTGAGGGGACAGGGTCAAGTGGACAGGTGGTAGGATGGTTAGAAAGAAGCACTTTGGAGACCTCAGTCTCAGAGAGAGGGGAGAAAGAGGAGAACAGAGGATGGGATGTTGGAAGCGAGTGGCTGTGAGGGTTAGGTGTAGAGAACTGACTGCTGATGCTCGTTACTTTGTCGGTAAAAAACGTGGCAAAATCATCAGCAGTCAGAGAAGTAGTAGCGTGTGGTGGAGGAGGATAGAGAAGAGATGAGAAAGCTGAAAATAGTTTACGGGAATCTGAAGTGTTACTGATCTTGTTCTGGTTTTAATCAATTTTAGCAGCAGAAACTCTAGCGGAAAAAGAGGAGAGAATTGATTGATCATACACAGGTCCGCAGGGTCTTTTGACTTGTGCCACTTTCTCTCCACAGCCCTCAGCTCGGTGATCACGAAGTGTCTCCGACAGCCAGGGGATGGTGGGTGTGGCACGTGCTGGCCTGGAGGTAAGAGGGCAGACACTATCAAGACAAGAAGTTAAGGTCAAGCAAAGAGCATTGTTTCCCTGCTCTGTGAGTTGCAGGGGTGTGCAGTCTTGTAAGGTCAAATGAGGTTAGAAGAGCTAGAAAGTCATTTGCTTGAGGTTTTTCCAGGTCGATGTTGAAGTCCCCAAGGACCACCAGTGGAGTGCCGTCCTCAGGGAATGAGGACAGCAATACATCTAGCTCTTAGAACAAAGTTGCGTAGTTGACCTGGGGGGCGATAGATGACCAAAAAGTGGATTTTGGCAGGATTAATGGCAGTAATGGCATGATACTCAAAAGCTGTGTTATTGCAGAGAGAAGAGACCAGAGTGAATTTCCATGAGTTTAAAATGAGCAAACCTGTTACCCCACCCTGCCCAGTCAGACAAGGGGTGTGGGTGAAAGTGAAGTCAGTTGAGAGAGCTCGGGGAGTTGCAGTGTTGTCTGCAGATCCATGTCTCAGAGTCAAAACGTTGAGTTTTGACAGACTGGCAAAGGCCGGAATGAAATCATCTTTGTTGACAGCTGACTGGCGGTTCCACTGTCCAACAGAGATGGAGAGGGACTGTTCGAGAGGCAGTGCTAAGAGACCTAAGGTGCTCTGGGGTGCATAGTCTACAGCATGCACATGTAGATTTTCACCTACATGAGACAACAGGAATGTACTGAAAACACATATTACGAGTAGAATAAAGAATAACTATGAGAAAAAGAGAAAAGGGGCAAAACTTAGTGTAGCGGCAGTCTCCTTGTCAGTGTCTTCGCGCAGGTAGACTCGCATGTCTTTACTCGAGATAGGTCTTCACACGAAGAGGGCTGCTGCTTCCGCTACAGTTCTCTCACTACTTAAGTACTAACTGCTGTACAGCCGAGTCCAGCCCACAAATTAGCAACTCAAAGTCAAAGTGTCAAAAGCCTGAAACTGAAGCAGGATTGCCCTAAAAAGCTCACTAATAGACAAAGATTTACCTTAATTGTCAGCGAAGCACAATCTCCTCGCTAACAAAAACTACTAGTCCAGTGTCAGTAAAAAACACAGCAAACAAACTACAGTTGTTGTTCCCCTCTGACAGACCAAATGCTTGTTCTGTCAAGTAAACAGCAATACTCAAATATAATCATATTGTTATTCTCTTTATTTGTGCAGCCCTAAAGAATAAAGAAATTAGTCTAATGACCACTCTTTAGGAAACACAGTGGCAAAATAAAATTATAGGGATGTTTACAATATTGCTTAATTATGCATCACCAGAAAAATCCTCACGATAATTTTGTGAATATTTGATATATTGACCAACCCTACAAATTCGTAATTTGTAGTGAATTACATTATTATTATTATTATTATTATTTTAATAACTTACCAGACACTGTTGACAAGTGATCAGTCACATGACAATTGTTCCCCGACCTTATAGTGGTCATGAGTAAAGACAGCCTTCCGGTCGCACACTTCCGCGGATTGAAGCGCCAGCCGGGCAACTGCTATTGAGATGAAAATCAGTGCAAACGAACAGCTCACTCCGGGTACACATCCATAAATAAAACACTCAAATCAAATGTTCCTATACTCAAACGGACAGAATAAATATTCAGTTTGTGGCATTTATTACAGAGAAGCAGGTGGGGGGAGATCAAAGGTTGATCTGTAATATTTATTAAAGCAAATAAAAAATAAATTACAGACATAAGACTGATCACAAATGTACATCTTCCTGGTGTGACTGTGATTTTGAATTTTCCTGCTCGATCAGAACATCTCCGCTGCATAAGTACTCTCAGACATAACCAAAAATACTAACCCAGATGACTGTCCATGTGTATTTATTCAGCATTAATCGTTACAAATACACACATTTCCCTGAGGAAATTAAACCACTCCAGCTTTAAAGAACCAGTGGCTGAACTCTTGCTTCTGTCATGTTTGATAACACCTGAACATTTCAGTCATCACATGAAAATGAATACGACATACGGTACACAACAGATAACCAAAAGAAATAATGTGTACTGAATGACCTCTAGTGAGCTGCATATATACAGTGTGACATCAGGGTTGCCAACTGTCCCGAAATAAAGATGTCCTGTATTTAAGCAGTGAAGCGCTCAAGCGGGGGTCATGCAGTGAACACACAGCTGACGTCATTATGGCCCTAGTTTTGGAAAACGTGTTTCTCAGCACATATTTGAATGCAATGGAATGTCAAGAGTGACATGTCAGAAATTTCAACTGTTCGTCTGCAGGTGTAAAAGTGGAAAAAAAAAAATGTGCATAAGGTGCATGGTTATTATGGTGAGAGAATATTTAAAGGAATAGTTTGGGGTGAAATATCCCTTTAATGATGCTCTCCAAGTCTTAGCAGCAAAGTACTGCCCCCTAGAGGTGAGGAAGAGAAACTGATCGCCACCCCACACAACTCAGATCAAGACAAACTACATGATAAAAAAAAAACTTTGACAATAGCAATAATTACAAAATAAAATAATTTAACATTCCCCATATCCCCAGATGCATTCTGCATTGCATTCACATTTGTTAAGGACATACAGGTTTTTTTTGTTGTTTTTTTTTTTTTTTAAAGAGATTGCTGTTTGTTTATCTGTATAGACTCAGTAGAGTAGATGCTTTAAGGAGATCATTTATAATATAACAGATAAATTAGCTGTTCGTATAATTGATCGTATCTCGTTTATGATACAAACAGTTGAAATTAACACATTGCAAAGATGTTCAATGATCAATACCATTTCAAATTTCAAACAGTACCAAAGTATTGCAGAAATAGCACAAGAAAAAGACAGATTCAGCCCTTATATTCAAATTAAACTGAAGAATAAAAAAATGCCTATACAGCGAAGTAAAACAACTTGAATTTGACACAAGCAAACAATAAATACATTTACATGTGAAGGAAAAGATGCATGTGGCCAGATTATAAGATAACAGTTACTGTATCAATTAGAGGTCGACCGATAGTGGATTTTGCAGATACGATAATTTAGATGGTGGGGAAGGCCGATAACCGAGAAATTGGCTGATAGTTTTTAAAATCACTTTATTGAATGTTAAAAAATGTTTATTCTTTCTATACTTTGGCACGCAGACAAAATGTACAAAATGAATAAAATCCCAGATGCAGTTTATTTTTTAACCATAATTGGTGCACAAAGCAGGACTTTTAATTATAAACAAGCCCAAAACACACCAGGGGACTTTTATTTTGTAATAAGAAATTATGAAAAAAAAAAAAAAAAAAAAAACTTCGGCAACTATTGTCATTGAATTTTGCCGATAACCGATAGTTCCAAAAAGCAGCTATCGGCAATGATTAATCGGTAAAACCGATCTATCGGTCAACCTCTAGTGTACATTTCACCCAATTAAAATCAATCCAAATTCTGTGGCAGAATTTTGTTTTGCGCTGGATATCCGCAAAAATGTTTTTGGGACAAAGTGTAGCAGTTAAAACATGAAATCATATTCCTTTGCTGTTGATGTTAATGTATTAAAGTCTCTTTATAACTGTCCAATTAACTCACAATTTAATGGATTACATGGAAAATCTATCAAATAACAATAGACATTGGGCCGGATTCATAAAAATGTCCTTAAAAATAAAAAAAAGAAAAAAAAAAATTCTCAAATATTTTCTTACTAATAAAATGACACGTGTTAACATTGTCTGATTATGAGGAGGTTATCTTCAATACTTCAACAATGGTAAGCATGTTATTTACGATTATTTTTCAGAAGAAAAAAAATCTGATCATTTGAATTCCAGGAATACAAAATATTCGCAACTTTTTCTCATGTTAGAAATCAAGAAGAAAATGTTAAAGGTGCTGTAAGCGATTTTAGCCATTGTAGAATTGACAAGATGAGCCGTTGGATTAGCCACGCCCCTTTTCCCAAAACCCTGCATTCCAAAGACACCAAATGATCTTTGAGACACGAGCAGAAACGTTTGTCAAAAACAACAGCAGCAAAATAGCGCCCTCAGCTGACAACTGTTATGAACAACATGGCATAAAAATGGCATTAAGCCTCAATAATTTGCTGCTACTACAACACTATGAGAACGTGCAAAATGATTGACAGGCAGAAAGCGTCATTGTCTGCGGACACATTTTTGTTTACTGTTTACAGAGTCTAGAGCTGTCACAGAGACCGGTGAGAGATCTCACGACACTTATTTCAGTAATATCTTTCAGCAAGTAGGAACACTTTTTGCACACCTTTCCATGAAAAACACGCTTACAGCACCTTGATGACGAATTATCTTTTTAAAAACATTTAGTGAATCTGGCACATTGTGTATGACAAATTTGACTATTATTCATTTTTGAGACTGCTTTCTTTTGGATATGATGGTGAATATGGAAAGTTGTCAAAAATAAATGAACAAAATGAAGAAACATAGATGTGAAGAGAACAAAATAAAGGTGATATCACCTGATATTGCCAAATGATTCATTTCAGGAACACCACATTTAAAATTAAAATGGAAAAACAGTTTCCTTAAAAAAAGAACACACATAAGCCAAGAATATATAAATGTATACACACATACACACACACATACAGTATTGTGCAAAAGTTTTACGCACTTAAGATGTTTCACAAAAACATTTGTCATTAGTGTGTCAATAGGAAATATACATTTTATCCTCCCAAACTTTCCTTTTGCAAACAGAATAGAATAGAAGAACAGGGAGCCCTGCAACAGATGTCAAGGCCCCAACAGACCCCACACTGAACATCGGGTCAGTCTGAGATTACACAAAGAGACAGAAGCAGTTGAGACAGCCAAAATAGACAGAAGAACTGTGGTGAATTCTCCAAGAAACTTGAACATCCTATCTGCCAACAACCAAGAAAAACTGTGTCCAGGTGTACCTAGGAGAATTGGGGCTGTTTTAAAGGCAAAGGTGGTCACACCGAATATTGATTTAGCTTTTTTATGTTTACTGGACTTTGCATGACATTAAATGATAAATTAAAACTATTTATGGCATTATTTTTGAAGACATCCTCACTATGCAACATTTTTCACAAGTGCCTAAATCCTTTGCACAGTACTGTATATATATATATAATTGATGCACTTGAACAAGCTGGCATGTTGATGACAGATGGACTGCAATACATAAATTATGCAAACAAAATCAAATCTGGAAGTAGGGGAGGAGCTTGTCTGCTACAGGTTTCGGACCTTCAGCTATTAAAATGAGAGTTCACCCAAAAATGTAAATTCTCTCATTATTTACTCACCCTCATGCCATCCCAGATGTGTATGACTTTCTTTCTTCTGCAGAACACAAATGAATATTTTTAGAAGAATATCTCAGCTCTGTAGGTCCATACAATACAAGTGAATGGTGACCAGAACTTTGAAGCTCCTTTTTCTTACCATAAATCTCCACTTTCACTTTCAAAATGTGAAAGAATGTGAAAGTGGAGATTCATAGTAAAAAAGGACTTAAATGTTGATCTGTTTCTCACCCACACCTATCATATCACTTCTGAAGACATGGATTAAACCACTGGAGTCTTATGGATTACTTTTTTGTGCTTTTTGGATCTTTAAAGTTCTGGTCACCATTCACTTGTATTGTATGGACCTACAGAGCTGAAATATTCTTCTAAAAATCTTCATTTGTGTTCAGCAGAAGAAAGAAAGTCATACACATCTGGGGTGGCATGAGGGTGAATAAACGATGATGATAATTTTCATTTTTGGGTGAACTGTCCCTTTAAGTATTAGAAACATTGTTTTCCTCTATTGCAATACCAGCAGCAAAACCGTTCTTAAGCCAGGAGTGACAAAGTAATACTGTTTACTGGCTCATTTTGAGCAATTTCATTGTGCTGATTTGGACTGCAAAATTTGAACATACTGTTTTCAAAAGATCACGCCAGATACACAACAGCCGTCGCCGCTCAAATCCAACATGAGTTCACTCTATTGGAATCTTCCAGTTAAACAAAAGAACAAACGATCACAAGTTATTAAACAGCCAATAAGATCACTTGACAAAAACTGTTTGTGCTCCAGAACGTAATTTTTTATTTATTTATTTTTTTAAGGCTATCAACGTAGTGGACATAGAAAAAAGGCAATCCAGATATCAGTGTTGGGTGTTATCTAATTACTGTAATAAATGTTTTATTTTTTGTTCAAATAGTAGTGTAGTGCATTACATTAAATATGGGAAAATAGATATTATTTTGAATTCCTTGAGTGGAAAAATAAAAGCTTTTCTGTTAAAAGTATCTTAAGTAACACAAAAGTAATTAGTAACATGATTACTTTTTTCCTAAGTAGTAATCAGTAGTCAGTAATCTGATTACAATTTTAAAGTATTAATTAGTAAGTTGTATAGAATTACCCCCCCCCCACCCCCCAACACTGATAATGACTAAACTCCTCCTGTCCACTGTGTGTTTCAGATGCTTCCGTGTGGTCGTAGATTGAAAATTCCCCCAAAAAATCCTTTCTTCCAGGTGGCAGTAATTATTTTAAAAATGTTGCGCAGTTTTAATAATTCCCGCAAGATCCACGTTCATACTGCAGGTAATTCCAATACAAATTTAAGCACTGTTACATATAGATGAGAATTAATAAACTAATCAATAAAGATGAACAATTAAAATATGAGCAAAGAAGGCTGTGGAAAAAAAAAAACTGCATTGTTTATCCTTTTGATCTTTCATTCAAAGAATTCACAAAAATCTAACCTTTAATTTACATTTATGCATTTGGCAGATGCTTTTATCCAAAGTGACTTACAGTGCCCTTATTACAGGGACAATCCCCCCATAGCAACCTGGAGTTAAGTGCCTTGCTCAAGGACACAATGGTGGTGGCTGTGGGGATCAAACCAGCAACCTTCTGCTTACCAGTTCAGTGCTTTAGTCCACTATGCCACCACCACTTTTGAAGTAACTGAAGTAAAACAATTGAAACGGGAATATCTCATTATTAAATATTTTTCTCCAAAACACATTGGCCACAATTATTGGCACCCCTAAAAATTCTTATGAGTAAAATATATCTGAAGTATATTCCCATTCATATTTTACATTTATTAGTGCACCTGTGTGACTAGGAACATGAAGTTGTTCAGCCATGACTTCCTGTTTCACAGGGGTATAAATATGATGTAACACACAGGCCAAATTCCCTTAATCAATCACAGCGGGTTAGGCTAAAGAATATAGTTCTGATGTGCGGCAAAAGGTTGTTGAGCTTCTCAAAATGGGAAGTGGCTGTAAGAAAATAGCTAAAGCATTGAAAATGCCCATTTCCACCATCAGGGCAATAATTAACAAGTTCCAATCAACTGGAGATCTTAAGAATCGGCCTGGAAGAGGACGTGTGACTATATTGTCTCCACGCACAGTGTGGAGGATGGTTCGAGTGGCCAGAGAATCTCCAAGGATCACAGCTGGAGAACTGCAGAAATTAGTTGTGTCTTGGGGTCAGAAAGTTTTCAAAACTACAATCAGACGTCACCTACATCACCACAAGTTATTTGGGATGGTTTCAAGAAAAAAAGCCTCTGCTCTCATCCAACAACAAACTCAAGCATCTTTAGTTTGCCAGACACTACTGGAACTTCAAATGAGACCGGATTCCCCTGTGGTCAGATGAAACAGAAAAAGAGCTTTTTGGCAGCAAACACCAGAGATGAATTACCCAATGCCCACGGTTAAAAATGGCGCTGCATCTTTAATGTTGTGGGGCTGTTTTTCTGCCAGAGGTCCTGGACATCTTGTGTGGATACATGGCATCATGGACTCTATCATATACCAACAGATTAAAAAAAAAATCTAAACCTGACTGCCTCTGTCAGAAAGTTTACAATGGGCCCTGGTTGAAACTTCCAGCAGGACAATGATCCAAAACCAACATCAAAATCACACAAAAATGGTTTACTGACCACAAAATCAAGGTTCTGCCATGGCCATCCCAGTCCCCTGACCTGAACCCCATAGAAAACCTGTGGGGTGAACTGAAGAGGAGAGTCCACCGGTATGGACCTCTGAATTTGAAGGATCTGGAGAGATTCTGTATGGATGAATGATCTCAGATCTGTTGCCAGGTGTTCTCCAACCTCATTAGGCATTTTAGGAGAAGACTCAGAGCTGTTATCTTGGCAAAGGGAGGTTGCACAAAGTATTGAATAAAAGGTGCCGATAATTATGGCCAATGCGTTTGAGAAAAATATTTATTTAATAATGAGATATTTCCCCTCTTTCAATTGTTTTACTTCAATTAAAGGTTAGATTTTTGTGATTTATTTTTAATGAAAGATCAAATGTATAGACAATGCAGACAAAACAATTTTGCTCATATTTACTAAGGGTGCCAATATTTTTGGCCACAACTGTAAATACTATAATATTAATAATATAAACATAATATTTAATATATAATCTTACTACAGTCTTTAATATAGGTCCATCTATTTTTAATTTAGCAGTAAGGTCCTCTCACTCATGATTTCATCTGTTAACATTCAATGCATTTTGTCAACTTTAAAAGTAAAAATGTTTTTAAATGAAATTTTTGATGTTTCAGAATTACGTGTTTCATTCACCCCATTTCCAGAAATGAATTTCAGGCCCTGGTTTGTTATTTAGTTTGCGAGTGTCAAAGGCAATTTTCCTTTATATGACAAATCGAATGGATCTCTATCAGGTAAGAAATGACAATCAAGTGTCCAATGATTCCTTCTGCAGACTGTGAATGAGCTAAATTGCATTAATACTTTACATTAGTGTCCATATTACAAGTACTACATGTTATTACCATTTCATTACAATAGCAATCATAGTGTAAAAACATGAAGACTAATGTAAAGTGCACCAGAATTTGGTACAGAGATTCCTCATGAAATTCTATTCAGAAACAGCCCATGTCACTGCAATACTTATGATGCCGAAGAGTTTCAGGCTGGAACAAATCAAAACCTGTCGCCAAGAGACGTGAACAAAACACAAACGACTTTAACAATGTTTGGCCTTACACAACTGAATCCTGCCTCGATTCTTCCATGGGAAGAGATATGAAAATAATAATAATAATAATAATAATAATAATAATAATATTTCATTATATATCTCTGTTGAAATATGAAGATGGATGTTGGATGTTGTGAGCCATTACAGTTTGGTTTGTTGCACATGCAGACTGCAGTGATGGTTTACAATGCGACAGCACGCAGCCCATTGAGCCCGAACTACAACGACAGGATCATAACGCTTGAGTTCCTGCACTTGCACAGCCAAAACTGCTCAGAGATGCATCAGATGAAATCCACCCGGTCCATGAAAGAGCCACATCTGGTAATAATGAGTTTGATCCATTTTTTACATTTTGTTTTGCTGAAGGGAATATTAGGGCGGGGCAAACAGTTCCCAGCCTGTGAGCCAAGCCATTAAAAGAAAAAGAGACCCCAAAAAACAAATGTTGAGCAGCGAAAAAGAAAAAAGGGAGACAGTTTAAAAAAAAAAAAAAAAAAAACAGGAAAATCCATGAGGTGTTATTAAAAATTTCTGTTTTTTGGCGTCTCTTTTAACAAAAAGCGATTCACGTGCTTAAGAAATCCCTGGTGGTTTGGATGTGCAGAATGGAGTGTGTGGAAATGCTAGGAAACTGCCTCGATCTGGTAAGAACGTTCATCCGTTTGAGAGGCGGGTTTGGCTTCAGTAGTGCTCTTAGGTTTGGGAGGCCAGTCGGGATCCACACTCAGTTCTTGGGCCAGGTGCATGTACCGAGCCTTGGGCACTTTTCTCTGCCGGCAGCACAGCCAGGAGAGGCATTTAGATCCATACATATCTATTCCACCCTATAGACACACACACACACAGACACACACCACCCAGTGAGGAACACATGGGGAGTTGAAGAGGAGAAGATCGTTAAAAAGCATATTTTCATCATTTCCTTTAAGACACAATTCAAACCTGGATCGGAAAAAATTGCAATTAAATATTCATATTTATTTGCAAAAACAATGTTGCAAGTCTTTGTTCTGTATTTCTTGGTGACGTGTCTCTAAGCACATGCAAGAGTAATAACTCTTCTATAATTCTATAAAATATAAAGATGTAATCGGTGCGTCGTCTATGCTTTCGAGCTCAAATGGCATTAAAGGAATGCTCCGGGTTCAAATCTGCCATCAATTTGCAAAAACAAGCAACCAGTACAGTAATGCACTTACAATGGAAGTCTACGGGGCAAGGCAAGGCACTGAAATAAATGTTAAAATACACAAAGTTTATCGCATCATTTACTCATCCTTATGCCATCTCAAAATCATATGACTTTCTTTCTTCTGCAGAACACAAATGAAGATATTTTGTTGGAGATATGATGTGTTTATATCCATACAAGTCAATGGGATCCATAAAGGACATAAAGGCATCAAAGTAATCCATATGACTCCAGTGGTTTAATCCATGTCTTCTGAAGCCATACGATCGGTTTTGTGTGAGAAACAGACCAAAATATAACTCCTTTTTCACTATAAATCTCGACATCTGCAGTCTCCTTGGTGCGATCGTTAACTGAAGCTTGATTACACTTCCTCACGCTTCAGAAGACATAGATTACGATATAAAATACAGATAAAATAATCTTCATTTGTGTTCTGCAGAAGAAAGTAAGTCATACAATTTTGAGACGACATAAGGATGCATAAATGATGCGATAAACTGTATTTTAAACCACTGGAGTCGTATGGATTACCTTTATGATGCCTTATGTCCTTTTTGGAGCTTGAAAGCGTTGGACTCGAGGGATATAGACGGTTAAACGATTAACCGGTATTAACAATTTGTTAGAGTTGGGGGTCTGAGTATCTCAGCGAGTATTGACGTTGACTATCACACCTGGAGTCACAAGTTCAAATCCAGGGTGTGCTGAGTGACTCCAGCCAGGTCTCCTAAGCAACCAAATTGGCCCGGTTGCTAGGGAGGGTAGAGTCACATGGGGTAACCTCCTCGTGGTCACTATAATGTGGTTCTCGCTCTCGGTGGGGCGTGTGGCGAGTTGTGCGTGGATGCCGCGGTGAACAGCGTGAAGCCTCCACACGCGCTACGTCTCCGTGGTAACGTGCTCAACATTCCAAATTGGGGAGAAAATCCAAAAAAATAAATAACCAAACAAATAAAAATTGTCAGACTAAAAGTATCATTTAATAATATATTTTAGTTGTTTTAGAAGAAACATCTGAAGAGAGGTGATTTAAAGGGTTTATCACATAGGGCACGCTACATACACACGAGGGCGCAATAGTTCACCCAAAAATGAAAATTCTCATTTACTCACACTCATGCCATCCCAGATGTGTATGACTTTCTTTCTTCTGCAGAACACATTTGAAGAAAAATAGAAAAATATCTGGCATGAGGGTGAGTAAATGATGAGAATTTTCATTTTTGGGTGAACTATCCCTTTAACACGCAAACCCCTGAATTATAAAACGAATGGAAATATGAAGCGTGCATCTACAAAAAGCTCTGTGTGGGACCATTTCGTTCATGAAGACGAAATGTTTTTGACTGCACAATGTGTGTGTGGGCTAAGACTGATTTTATCCTTCCATTGTTAAACTACCAAAAGTTATCACCTCATAGGTTAATTGGCCATCCTAAATTTGTTTGTTATATAGGAAATATAGTAAGGAATTATACAGTTGTTCATCTAAATGTTAATGTAATAACTATTGCTAAATATGCACATCTGTCATGTAATGCCCGTTTTGTTTTAGCCATTACAGACTTGACAAAACATGTTTAGTCTTTGTCATGCCTGTTTGGTCACTTGCTTGTCAGTTAACAGTTAATTCAGGCGGTTATTCGGTTAAAAGAATTTGCATCCCTATTGCACCCCATTGACTTGCATTGTATAGATATATTCCCCATCAAAATATCTTCATTTGTGTTCTGCAGAAGAAAGTCATACGTGTTTTAATACCAGAAAGGGACTGTTTGGAAAACTCCACTTCAGTGAATTACATCAGTTATGTATTACCAGAAGTTCATTCACCTTGAACTGTAGTCCCACCATTATAAGGATGATTAAGATAACTTTCACTCAAATAGCACAGATTGTGATGTAGAAGAATCAATACAAGCAGCATATTTCTGCTTTGAAACCCTCCACAATGTTTGTCCCTTACACCATTGTAAATGCATTACAGTAAATACGAGTTGTTTTGAATCCAGAACTCATCTATTTAAAGGAATATTCCAGGTTATTTACAATTTATTGTGTTTTACAACTTAATGACCAGAAAAAACAAGTAAACCCGGTGACTTTGGAATGGTATCTGTGTAAGGATAACCGAAAAGGGACATGACATAAATATTCATAAAGCACCGTTTACAAGTTATTTCACCTACACTCTTAGGAGAAAGGGTTCCCAAAACCCAAAAGGGTTCTATCGCTCACTTCTTATTTTTATCACTTCATAACCCTCGCTTTTTATGGGCTCCATCAAAAGAACCCTAAAGTGTTCTTTGACCCAAGTGAAAAGGTTCTATATAGAACCTTTTATGGGGTTCCCAACATGAAATCGTAACATTTGGTAACAGATATGTGAATTAAAAAGTTAATATGCAAAAAGGGTGCAGAAAGGGTTCTTTTTTTGTAAACCTTTTTCGCATAAAGTGTTCTTTGGAGCGGAGTAAAGAACCCCAGGGTTCCATATAGAACCCCAAAGGACCGTTTTTTCTAAGAGTGAAGCAAAAGGAGGTCCCACATAAAAATGACAAGTCAAAATAATTTCCAATGATAACTGAATTCGGTCCACAGACATAAAGCTGAAAACAACCCAGAATATTCCTTTAACCAAACCAGATGTCTAATCGACACACAATGCATCAGAAACGGAGATGTTTGAGTAAGACGTTTACATTGGTCTGTTCGTTACATACCTGCACCATCAAAAACATCCTAGATTCCAAACACCCAGTTTTAAAGGGACAGTTCACCCACAAATTAAGGCTGTCGATTTAATGCGCTAATTTGGTGTGATTAATTCTTATTTATATTAAAAGTAATGTGTTAAAAAGATTAATGCAATTAATCATGTACCCAGACTGTAATAAGAAATATTCCTACCATCTGTGCACTGGTTTTAAGAACCACCTGTTTTCAGCATGGGGCAGTAAGTGAACTCCATCTGTTATAGTTAACGAAAAATACAACTAATAACTAAAATCATGAGTTAACTAAAATTTAAATACAAAATCAATTATTGGAAAAAACTGAAACTAAACAAATACTTTTTCATAACTCCAAAACTAACTAAACTAAAAATGATCTCGAATTTTAGTTTACGTTTTTGATATACTAGGCAAAATATATGGGCAAAGTGGGACACATCTGGAAATTTCTTCTTGACACTTTGAATCATGATCCGAACACCACATAAGTTAATATTATACTTTTAAGAAAGCTTAGGATGTCTTCTACCTTAGTCCAAATCAAAAAATGAAGAAATATTCAATACTTGGCCGTAGAACCATTGAAGACCCTATTTTGACCAAATCCCAGATTTTTATTTTTTTTAAGCAGTACTGTTAAAGTGGGAAAGAGGGAAAATGATTCTCTAGAAAATACCTACAAAGTATTTGGAATACAGTTTTATATTTTCTTATACACTTTCACATCATAACATTAAGTTAACTTTTATATAACCTGTCATTTTCTTTACAATTGCATTTCCCCCCAGTGGGGGAATGAAATGAGCTTTGCCACACATCCAAAAGTAAAATCATTAATTTAAAACCTCAAAAAGATAAAGGGACAGTTCAGCCAAAAATTTAAAGTCTCATCTCTTATTCACCCTCATGCCATCCCAGATGTGTATGAATTTCTTTCTTCTGCAGAACACAAATGAAGATTTTTAGAAGAATATTTCAGCTCTGTAGGTCCATACAATGCAAGTGAATGGTGACCAGAACTTTAAAGCTCCAGAAAGCACATAAAGGCAGCATAAAAGGAATCCATAAGAACAAAACAGAACTGATTTTTCACTGTACATCTTGCAATCGCAATCTACAAAAATGATCATGATTTCAAGCCCGATTATACTTACTAGTATAGTCCGCGGAGCGCTAGATGGCGCTGGGAAATATAATCAAGCTTGAAAGCATGATTACCAAGGAGACTGCTGATGTCAAGGAGTACTGTAAAAAAAGGACTTATATATTGATCTGTTTCTCACACACACCTATCATATCACTTCAGCCAACATGGATTAAACCACTGGAGTCTTATGGATTACTTTTATACTGCCTTTGTGTGTTTTGGGGGCTTCAAAGTTCTGGTCACCATTCACTTGCATTGTATGAACCTACAGAGCTGAGATATTCTTCTATAAATCTTAATTTGTGTTCTGCAGAAGAAAGTCACACACATCTGGGATGGCATGAGAGTGAGTAAATGATGACAGAATTTCATTTTCGGGTGAACTATCCCTTTAATTGTATACTCCCCAAATTTTAGTTTAGTAATGATTTACAGTGCATTCAGAAATTATTCAGACCCCTTCATTTTTTTCACATTGTGTTAAGTTGCAGTCTTATGCTAAAATGCTTTAATTTTATTTTCACATCAATCTACACTCCATACCCCATAATGAAAAAGCAAAAACCAGATTTTTGATAACTTTGCAAATTTATTAAAAAGAAAAAACTTCAATATCACATTGACATAAGTATTCAGACCCTTTGCTATGACACTTGAGATTTAGCTCAGGTGCATCCCATTTCTCTGCATCATCTTTGAGATGTTTCTACACTTTGATTGGAGTCCACCTGTGGCAAATTCAATTGATTGGACATGATTTGGAAAGGTGTTTATATAAGGTCTTACAGCTGAAAATGCATATCAGAGCAAAAACCAAGCCATGAGGTCAAAGGAACTGCCTTCAGAGCTCAGAGACAGCATTGTGTCAAGACACAGATCTGGGGAACGCTACAAAAACATTTCTGGCTGCATTGAAGGTTCCCAAGAGCACAGTGGCCTCCATTATTCTTAAATGGAAGAAGTTTGGGACAACCAGGACTCTTCCTAGAGCTGGCCGACTGGCCAAACTGAGCGACTGGGGGAGAAAGGCCTTGGTAAGAGAGGTGACCAAGAACCCAATGGTCACTCTGGTTGAGCTCCAGAGATCATGTGTGGAGATGGGAGAAACTTGCAGAAGGACAACCATCACTGCAACACTCCACCGATCTGGGCTTTATGGAAGAGTGGCTAGACAGAAGCCTCTCCTCAGTGCAACACACATAAAAAAGCACCTAAAGGACTCTCAGACTGTGAGAAACAAGATTCTCTGGTCTGATGAAACGAAGACTGAACTGTTTGGCCTCAACTGCAAGCATCATGTCTGGAGGAAACCAGGCACCGCTCATCACCTGTGCAATACCATCCCAACGGTGAAGCATGGTGGTGGCAGCATCATACTGTGGGGGTGTTTTTCAGAGGCAGGGACTGGGGGACTGGTCAGGGTTGAAGGAAAGCTGAATGCAGCAAAATACAGAGACATCCTTAATGAACACCTGGTCCAGAGTGCTCAGGACCTCAGACTGGGCCGAAGGTTCACCTTCTAACAGGATAATGACCCTAAACACACAGTCAAGACAACGCAGGAGTGAATAGTGACAACTCTGTGAATGTCCTTGAGTGGCCCAGCCAGAGCCCGGACTTGAACCCAATTGAACATCTCTGTAGAGACCTGAAAATGGCTGTGCACCGACGCACCCCATCCAACCTGACAGAGCTTGAGAGGATCTGCAGAGAAGAATGGCAGAAAATCCCCAAATCCAGGTGTGCAAAGCTTGTTGCATCATACCCAAAAAGACTTGAGACTGTAATCGCTGCCAAAGGTGCTTCAACTAAGTACTGAGTTAAGGGTCTGAATACTTATGTTAATGTGATATTTCAGTTTTTTCTTTTTAATAAATTTGCAAAGTTACCAAAAATCTGGTTTTTGCTTTGTCATTATGGGGTATGGAGTGTAGATTGATGTGAATAAAATAATTTAAAGCATTTTAGTATAAGGCTGCAACATAACAAAATGTTAAAAAAAAAATGGAGTCTGAATACTTTCTGAATGAACTGTATAATAATTTAAGGAAATACATATGGATAAAATGGGGATCAAGCTTAAAATGTCCTTTGTCACTTAATACCCATATTCACTCTTATATATTATAATTTGCAACATTTACAATCTACATTAAACATAAAAATACTACTAGACAGGGGTAACAAAAGAACGCCCTGAGAAAAGTAATTATGTTAGACTTTTAAAATAAAGCTTGGCTTTGGCAGCCATAAAAAAAATACTAAAACTAAAATAAAAACTAAACTGAAACTACAAAACACTGAGATAATGAAACCTAAATTAAAACTAAAAGACAAAATGTGAAAAATAACAAAAACAAACTAAATTGTAATGACAAATTGAAAATAAAATAGAAATAAAAACTAAATTAAAAATCCAAAACTATAATAACCTGATTTATGATGCAACACAACCAAAGTGAGACGCATCCATCTGACAAATGTGTACATTGACCCGTTCTTATAAAAGTCCTTTTAATAAATCTATATCGGAGAGATTGACGAATTTAATCGCAAAATGGATTGCTGTGAACTGTAGGTCAATGATTGGCTTATGTTCAATAATATGGAAATAAACAATATATTAACATCTAAAGCCACTTTTTGTATTGTCTTATAAATGCTTTACTCATCGGCCACAAATAATGTATTTGAATTATCTGATTTATTCTATTATAATATATATTATATTTAGAATTATTTAATCATTATATATTGAACTATTGCTATTTAAGGGCCTTTCTATGCAAATATTTATAATTACGATTAAGTAATCGGCATATCAGGTTATTAATTCGATACACAGCTCTACTATAAACTAACATTTTGTTTTGTGTTCCACGTAGTAAAGAAAGTCATATGGGTTTGAAAAAACAACATGAGGGCAAGTAAATGTTTACACAATTTGAACTTATGGGTGAACTATCCCTTTAACAGACATATGCAGTAGTTGGCATTACAGAGGAAGCATTCGAGGGAAATGGGGGTGGAGGAGGGGTAATCATAGACCCCTAAGCATGACAAGAGTCCCCGCAGGGGGCGCTAGAGAGCATTCAGAAAAATCATGTTGGCGCATGCAAGGCCAAACGTTAAAACAGTGTGTTGGGTGAGAGGAAGAGAAAGAAGGAAAAGAGCAGGGAAAAGACTGAGAGTGGGAAGTGGACACCAGGAAGTGAGAAGGCAACGGTGAACAGAAGTGTCAGATTTTTCCCAACCTGTGGTGTCGGGCCTGCAGGGGAGACGCCACAGCTGCCCTGCTTGTCTCTGCTGAACACATGCTTCCATAAGATGACGTCAAGCACGACGGTCTATAGAATAATCGCAGCAGGGTGGAAAGAATGAAGAGAGCTACGGATCACATGGCTAGCAAAAGATTTCTGTTCATTATTTTTTTCTGCCATGTTTCCTTGTTCAAGAGCAACACTAAACACATTTCTTGAAAGGGAAGTGATTGTCTAGATTGTGTATTAGTTAGAGGGACAGAGAGAAGGGGCATGAGAAACATTCAATCAAGTCATCAAATCACTGTCAATGACCAGAGTGAGATCACATGACCATCGGCTAATTTGATTGGCTGCTGCCGCCGTCTATTGAGTTCTACTGATTGGCAGAAAAGGGGGCGTGACTTGTAGTCAACACCAGGAAGTCGGGGGGTTTAGAGGATCTAAAAGGCGAAGCAAACAGTCACTACGCTTCTACACAGTGCTGCAAAGTTGTTTGGTGGCATTTCCTAATCAGGAAGAGTGGTTTCATTTTGTCCTACTCTTTGATTGGTTGGACAAGTCAAAATAAATCGGATGTTTCTCTATTCTCTGTGATTCAGCCTCAGCAGAGCACATGTGAATTACTGTTGTACATCCCATTTTAATTGGGTTACAGCAAGAGCGGTGTGTTATGACCCTGGCTGAGGGGTCAACTACGTCTCACATCCTATATGAAAAAACATCACAAAAACAGTGGCCCCAAAATGCATTTGAACACTCAAGCCACACCCAAAACATGGATTACTTTCATTGCATTGGGTTAAACCATTTCAAATATCAAACAAGTGGAAACAAACCATGCTTAAGCTAATGCCACTTAATCTCAAGTCCCAAAGTGTCCTGTTTGTCTACATTTCAACCTTTTAAGCTTTTATTTCAGTGGCATACCCCAAATTAAAGGCTTATAATACATCACAAAAAAATGGAGACAAAATTTACTTTTTTTCTTACTTGACTTTATATATCTCCGGGTGTAAATAAGGTGGCTCAAAAGTTATAGCACAAAGAATGAGTTTCATTCTGTGTCATTTGAGTCATCATCGAGTCTGTGTCATGTATTTGGCGCCATCTCCTGGTGGTCATATGTAACATTGTGCTTCATGTGGATTATCTAATGATTTATGCATATGATTACCTTGTGTGTGGACTCATTTGAAAGATAATCACCTCCTCTAAGTAATGGTATGTGATATTTTAAGTTCTGTTTAATTTTCTTGATGTTATAATCTAAAACGCAGCATATAAGCAACACCAACATAATTGTCAAAAACATATACTTAGCTATTACTCACTATATTTTTTAAACAGGCTGGTTGTATTCTACTCTATGAGAGCTTGTGTTGGTCAAGACTGTAGTTATTCATATTTCGGCAATTCTTTTTTTCCATCCAGGCATAAAGGGTTAAACAGTTTATAATAGTTTAATCATTCAAAACCTAAAAATAACTTATTTTGCTTGAAACGATTGACTTTGTTTGACATTTTGGTATCTAATGCAATGACTTGAGTGTCCAAATACTTTTTGGGGTCACTGCACGTAAGCTACCTCACCATCAACACAATCTAATAATGAAGTTTGCGTTCCCCAATCTTGATGTTTAACATGTGGCCCAAATGACAACAGGAATAATTCTGTCTGATAACAGAGATCTCTCATAGTTGAATATCAACAACATGTAATGGTTTGAAATGTCCACTTACCTCAATGAAGACAGACACTATGATGTTGCTTAGCACGATAAACACCATAGTCACTCGCCAGTACAGAGGAACACACACAAGCTGAGGAGAATGTGGACAATGTTAAATAAAGCCTTAAATTAAAATGATTTCTTCATTATAAGTGTTTATTACACTGTTACTACATATGTTTGTGCAATTGACCGTTGACTCAGGCAAGAGATTTCCGGATCACTCTTGTTCTTCACACATAATAAAATAATTTTAACTTAAATCAATATTTCATGTCCTAGCATTTATTTATTTGTTAGGTCCTACTTTATATTAGGTGTCTTTAACTACTATGTACTAATGTTAAAATGCATACAATATATTTATTGTGTAACTACATTCTCACAAGATTCACGTTTGCTGCTACTGAGATTGAGGTACAGGTAGGTTTAGGAGTTAACAGTGTAACTACAGATGTAATTAAATGCAGGTACTTTAAATGTAAGAACAATGCAACAACACATATGTACATAAGTACATTGTATCAAATTCTTAAGTACATAGTAGTTAAAGACAACTAATATAAAGTGGGTCCGCATAATAAGTAGAATAATGACTGTACATGATCTCTTATATTAATGATGATTACTCAAACAAAATAATCACTCATTAAGAAAGAAAACAAGTCATGCTAACATACCTCTAAAAACTGATATATGCCAGAGATAGGAACGAACATGATGAACAACAGGAAAGCGATGAGAATGAAAGAGGAAAGCACGAACGGCCCTGAAAGAAACCAAACACAACTGATGAAGGAAATACCAGTGCAAGACGAGGTTTGATAACGACCAATACATTTTTTTTTAAATACAGTTCAGATTTCATAATTTGGGACATTTTTAAACATGATTGTTCAGGGGGGTCTGGGTATCTCAGCGAGTACTGGAGTCGTGAGTTTGAATCCTGGGTGTGCTGAGTGACTCCAGCCAGGTCTCCTAAGCAACCAAATTGGCCCGGTTGCTAGGGAGGGTAGAGTCACATGGGGTAACCTCCTCGTGGTCGCTATAATGTGGTTCTTGCTCTCGGTGGGGCGTGTGGTGAGTTGTGCATGGATGCCGCGGAGAATAGCGTGAAGCCTCCACATGCACTATGTCTCCACGGTAACGCGCTCAACAAGTCACGTGATAAGACTGTCACAGATACTGACGGTCTCAGACGCGGAGGCAACTGAGATTCGTCCTCCGCCAACCGGATTGAGGCGAGTCACTACACCACCACGAGGACTTAGAGTGCATTGGGCATTCCAAATTGGGAAAAAAAAAAAAAAAAAAAAAAAAAAAACATGAACGTTCATAATTTGGGACATTTTTAAACGTGAATGTTTATAGAAACCAAAATACATAATACATCAAAAGCTGAAATTATTAAAACAAAACCCCAAAAACCTCATTTAAAAGGCATCATTCGATAACATCACCTTTTATTAATTAAAAAGACTCTTTGTTTTACATATTTATTTTTAGAAAAAAAGCATTTAAATTTGTCAATTGCCTAATAAAAAAAAATTTAAAATAAAAAACTGTTTATTTTTTACTTTTGTTTTCTCAGGTCAAGAATTAGTGCAAGGAATAACAAGTGTGCAAAAAAGCAAAACAAAATAATTAATCATTTAAATAATTTAAAAAGAATGCTTGTCCCTTGATTTCACATCATTGGTGTTAAATGTTAAAAACGTTTTTTTTTTGTATTTATTTTTTATTACAAAAACTTTCAAGGTCAAAGTTCAGAGGAAGAGGCAGCTCAAATGTGCATTTAGTTGAAAAAGTTATTCATTACATAATACATTTTAACTGTAGCTTTTTCCCCACAAGTGTTATTGAAATATTTCATTGGTTTTACATTGTTTAATAGGGATGGGACGATATGATTATCTCACGATTCAGTTCTATATAAGATATGAGGTTCACGATTTGATATAATAACACTTAAATTACAAAATATTACAGAAAATGTTTTATTTTCTGAAAAAATACAAATAAATGCTCATTATAATCAAAATAAAGTTCTTTAATACACAATATAAATGCTCAAAGTTTAAATAATAAGAGTTTCTCTATAAGAAAAGATCACAAATAAGTTTTCAGAAATAGTGAGCTACATTCAGTCTGATCAGATGCAGAATAAACAACAGAACTGAACAGAACCGGTCCTGAAAAACTGTGTGAAAGTGTATATTTATATTTTAATCATTAGTTTGTCATCATTATTATCATCTTAAAATAGTAAAATTCTACATGATATTAATATTATATCATGAAATTGTATATATAATAATGATATGAGCTATCACTGTTTGAAATAATGTGTATAATTTATAAGTAATAACATTGAGTTTACATTCATTTGTATAAGAAACACTAAAAAGGTTACTGTCACTTTAAGAGTTCAACGAGCGGCTCACAGTGTTCCGCTTCAGCGAACATCAACGAGAATCTCTCGCTCTTTATCACATCCATGCTGCGTGAGATTAAAATGAATATTTCTTTGGACTTTTTTATCTGACTGTAAAGAACAGAAAAGATATTAAGACACATTATTTAATGAAAGTGGAGTCGCCTCATCTTTGATGGACACACATTACACGGAGGAAACGATCTGTTTTAATCTCAAGCACTTTTCATCAAAACAAGGAGATTTTCCAGGTATTCCAGTTCTTACATTTCTAACAGATAAATTCAAGCACTTTAAGGACCTTGTGTGAACCCTGTAAACAGTGTAGAATAAAGTGCAGTAGTGGTCAAATCAAGCGATAGAGAGATTATGATGTTTGACGGGTCATTTCATTCATGATCACATGGACAGAAAACAATGTTGCAAATGTCGAAATATCGAGTTTCGCCACGTATGGTTCATCATTTATTTGGTTCGCAATATATTGAAATTCTATATATCGTCCCAACCCTATTGTTTAATGTTCATGTGAACGATTTTTATTGAAAAAAGTAGTGGTATGATTTATCAATTTTATTCTGATCAGTGGTGTGTGTTTTTTGATGCAATTGACAACATCTTCGAAAATTCATCTTTGGACACTGGAGTGACAAAACTTGCTTCATTCGTGAAACAAAATTAAATAATTAAATAAAGAACAACAGTCAAGTTGTTCTTTATGAATAAACCCTCAGCTTTTATGGCCGAAAACTGAACTGAAATGTAAATATTTTGTAAGTCGGAAAGTCAACATTTTTTGAGAATGATCCAGTTGTTCTTTGTACCATGTCACACTGTATGTGAATGTATACAGCTGAGAATGATGCTTCTTACAGTTCTTATAGCTGGGCTGACGGAAAGGTTTTCCTTTGGAGAAGACGATGGCAATGATGAGGTACTGGAAAGAGGAGATGAAGAAGAGTGTGGTATTCACATCGTTCATGATTTTCTCTTCGCTCTCTGTGGCGTTATCAGCGTGACTGGGAGTGGAGCAGTTGTAGAAACTGTCAAATCAAGACAAACAAAATCATTAGAGCTATTAACAATACAACAACATCCTCTGGCCTGACTTCTCTAATATGTTAAACGCACAATTCGCAAGGTTTAAAAACTATATGAAGACTTCCTGCTCTGTGCTTTCTAACAGGAAGTGTACTGCACTTACTCAGAGTTCAAGTACCAGTCTGGAGTTTGAATCAAGAGGAAGGCCATGACCTGAAAACCCAGACAAATTACAATCTGGGTGAGAACGGAGAAGAGAATGGGACCCGAGATGAGACCAGAGGGAGGTCGCAGAGCCACCAGCTCCTTCCACGCTGAGTTCAGACTCACTGAGAGAGAAACAAACGACAGTACAATTATTTGTTTTATTACAGTAGACCTAACATGACCTGGAAAGACTGGTAAAACAGATAGACATTACAGATATGATACTCACTGGTGAAAACAATAAGAAGAATGATCGCTATATCAATGAAGAGAAACTGAAAATCTCCAAGGTTACTGCCAATCTGAAACACACCATTAATGAATCAGACTCAGGGCAACGGCCATTAAACAGAACTCACAACCTGAAGATTGAGGTAAATCAACATCCTAAAAAGGAACTTACCGAGTACAGCAGGGCGACACTGAGACATTGAATAATACTGTACAAAGCCATGAACTTAAACACACAGAATGAGGTGATGAGAGCCGCTCTTCCCTCCCTGTGGAGAAACAACATGTGTGAGAGACTTTCAAAATAAACCACGTGAACTCATTGAAACCACTGAAACATGTGCATTAAACCTGATCAGATTGGGCACACAGGAGATGCTGGGAGTCGTGGAGGTGAATGGAGATGCCACTGAAGCCTCCAGCTCTGACAGGGAGATTCCAGCATGAGCTCTCTTTAGCGCCTGAGGAGATGACAACACATCATCAGATACAGTGAACAATCAAACCCCTTTAAAACTGCTGCTGCTGATGATGATGATGTAGAGATCACTCACCCCACAGTCATTGGCTCCGTCTCCACACATTCCTACAAAGTAACTGGAGCAGAGAGAAGACAACGGTGAGCTACATTTGAACATTTTCTGAAGAGAATGCGAGTGCTGTTTGCCCGTGCAAGAGTTGTTGTGGAAGGTTGCCGGGGCGTTGCTATGCAGATGAAAATGTGTTTTGAGATGACGAGCTGGGAGAGCGCCGGTTTACAGCTTCCTTCATGATACTGATTGTATTGTTTTACTTTTTTTTTTTTAAATATTACTACATTAAAATAACAAAATATAGAGAGCCAAAATAATCCACATACACCTATTGCATTCTAAATCTGCATACACCTTTTCCATTTGCCGGTCAGTTTTGACCCGGTGGTGTTTTAAGCTTATAATCCAATTGTTCTCATCAAAAACCATATTGTAGCTCATTGTTAACTTCTTAGCTGTTCATACATGTAAAAAAGATCTATATTTTTGGCATGTTAACTGATAAATATAAATGTTATTATGTATGATGTCAGTTTGTTTTTTATTAAAAAATGTAGATATTCTTAAACATTTCAAAATATTCATTAACTACATCTAAACCAGCATGATACGAAGATATATATTTTTATCAAGGTTTATATGAAATTTCATTTGAATTTAACATTGCATTAAATTTATATAAATATTTAAAGTGAGAATTTCTAGTTCCATATTAAATAATTACTCAGTACTGCTGAAAAACTCAGTAGTCAAAATCTTTCCAACCAAACAACATCAAAACAACTATGACACAACTACACAACATCTGTACCTGTATACAATATTTTTAAACAATGTATTCTGTTTATTGCATGAAGTGTTGAATGTTATCATGTGATTATCATCAGATCAGTCTGTAGAGGACAGACTTTTCTTTAACACTTATTCAGACTGTGTGCTTGAACTTTTGCTGCTGCCGTATCTCACTTGAGGCAGCATTTCCTTTGATATAGTTTAATTGTTATATCTGTTTTGTCAGTTCTGTGTGTGTGTGTGTGTGTGTGTGTGAGCGTGTGTGTGTGTATATGTGTGACTGTATGTGTGTGTGTATATGTGTGACTGTATGTGTGTGTGAGCGTGACTGTATGTGTGACTGTATGTGCGTGTATATGTGTGATTGTATGTGTGCGCGAGTGTGTGTATATGTGTGACTATGCGTGTGTGAGCGTGTGTATATGTGTGACTGTGTGTGTGAGCGTGTATATGTGTGACTGTATGTGTGTGAGCGTGTATATGTGTGACTATGTGCGTATGCGAGTGTGTGACTGTATGTGCGTGTGACTGCGCGTGACTGTGCGTGAGCGTGTATATGTGTGACTGTATGTGCGTGTGAGCGTGTATATGTGTGACTGTATGTGCGTGTGCGTGTATAGGTGTGACTGTATGTGCGTGTGAGCGTGTGTATATGTGTGACTGTATGTGCGTGTGCGTGTATAGGTGTGACTGTATGTGTGTGTGAGCGTGACTGTGTGAGCGTGTGACTGTATGTGCGTATGCGAGTGTGACTGTATGTGCGTGTGTGACTGTGCGTGTGAGCGTGTATATGTGTGACTGTATGTGCGTGAGCGTGTATATGTGTGACTGTGTGTGAGCGTGACTGTATGTGCATGTGCGAGTGTGTGACTGTATGTGCATGTGCGTATATGTGTGACTGTATGTGCGTGAGCGTGTATGTGTGAGTGTGTATGTGCGCGCGCAACTGTGCAAGCACGTGACTGTGTGTGTGAGCGCGAGTGTGACTGTATGTGTGTGACTGTATGAGTGTGCGCGTGACTGTGACCATGTGTGAGACTGTATGTGTGAGACTGTATGAGTGTGCGCGTGACTGTGACCGTGTGTGAGACTGTATGTGTGAGACTGTATGAGTGTGCGCGTGACTGTGACCATGTGTGAGACTGTATGTGTGAGACTGTATGAGTGTGCGCGTGACTGTGACCATGTGTGAGACTGTATGTGTGAGACTGTATGAGTGTGCGCGTGACTGTGACCGTGTGTGAGACTGTATGTGTGAGACTGTATGAGTGTGCGCGTGACTATGTGTGTGTGCGTGATATTGCGTGACTGTATCTGTGCGTGTGTGTGCATGCGTGACTGTGTGTGCATGTGTGTGAGACTATATGTGTGTGTGTGTGTGTATGTGTGTCTGCATGTGTGTGTGTGACTGTGTGTGTGTGCAATCCCAATTTGAGACAAAAAAGTGTGCGTGAATATGGGAAAGAGGCTAAATGTAAGCAAAGTATTTTTAAGAAAAATCTAATTCATAAATGTGTGATCAGGTGGGATCAGAGTTTAAAGATACTAAAACATAAAAAATATATAAATGTACACACTATGTATTTATTAAACTTATGTAGTTTTAATTAAATGATTATGAACAAATAAACAAATGACACAAAGAATGAAGATTTATTGTATTAATACCATCTTATTTAAAACTCACAAGTATTATTATTTTGCAACAATGTAAGCTACATGCAATAGAAAAGTATCTACATATGTGACAAAGTCCTTTCTGCGACGCTTGGTGGATACATCATCGTCACTCCTTACTGATATACTGATACTATATAGGACGTAGTGAATGATTTCATTACTGTCTCCAGTGAAAAGAGTGTCTCTGAATTCTCTTCAATGTAAGTCTATGGGGTTTTTCAGGTGATCTGTAAAGTAATGATGTGAGGGATCATTGTGTCTGGAGCACAAACGCTAGAGGATCCACTTAACGTTATGCAGACTTAAACAACTATTTCTCATCTCGTGTGTGTGTGTGTGTGTGTGTTTAATACTCACTCTACACTTTCTAAAGTCTCAACAAGTTGAGTCTTCTGGTCGGGGGCCATCCTCGCAAATACTGTTCCATGAAGCACCATCTACACCAACAAACAACACAACACCATAAACATACATGATAAGATAACACATACATGCGTGCAGCAATACGTTTATAAACAAGCAGTCTAGATCAGTGTTTCCCAACCTGTTCTGCCGTAAGTACTCCACTGACACAAAAGAGTAAATATCATTCGACTTTATCATTAATGCTGATGATTATTATTGATCAATCAGTATTGGTTTGATCTACTGATATCTTGATTACCACAAACATGAATTTCGACTCGTCCCTCCTTTAATAAAAGCACAAATGTGTGTTCCAGTGAGACACTTACAATGGAAGTCAATGGGCTTAATTTTTGGAGGGTTTGAAGGTTATAATTTTATAAAAGCACTTACATTAATTCCTCTGTTAAATCTCGTGTATTTTTGAGCTGTAAAGTTGCTTAAATTGTTGTTTTCACTGTTGTTATAGAGTTATAGCAACAAAGTTGTAAACTTGTATATAAATTTACACAGAAGCCTAGTGTACACTACACGACTCAAGCTCGTCTCCTTTGATGTTTTGAGTCGGCGACTGGTGTGCGACGAGAAGTCTCCAATCTCACAACGAACGGTCTTGTGTGCGCACTCCTGCGACAGGTCAAGACGAGTCCCAGACGCTACGACAGTTTTCAGAACAGCTTGATATCTAGACGTCATGTCTTCAGGTGTGCGCACTGTCTCGACGGGTGAAAGATGGACAATGAGCAACAGCCAATGAAATCGAAAGGAGAGCAAGTTATTATGAAGACAAAAAACAATTAGAAAATTAAATAAAGCTTCACTCACATCTCCCTACACACTGTCTTTATTATTTATTATTTTTCTCCTTTGCAAATAAGCACAAATACGCATGGGCGAGAGCCATTCTTTAATGTTTGTTGAAAGAGAGCAAGTTATTGGGTAACAGGAGACAAAAATAATAATAAAATAAAACCTCACGCACATCTCCCAATATTAGTATTTTTCCTCTGCAGATGGTGCCAGTAAGCGCAAAACCGGACGAGAGCCGTTCTTTGTTAGTTGACATGTTATCAAGAATAAACTGCACGACATTGTAAATTAATTTTGTTATCTTTAAGATGCATTTTGGGCGATTCTTTAGAAATGGCATGACGCTAAAGACAGCTATAACCAGGGTTCGTACAGATGTTTCAAAGTTAAATTCAAGGACTTTTCAAGCACATTTTTAATTGTTTTCAAGGACTATGCTCGAGATGTCATTAAAACGAATTCTTTAATTGTTAATTTTAAATACAAATATTTTATTCACTCAGTTCATTTATTTTTTATAAAACATCACTTATTACAAGTGCAACAATATGCATCTTTAACTACATATTCTCAGTAATAATTCTTGGTTCATACATGATGAAACTGATGTGTTATTGTAGCGTGTTCATTAAAACACACTTCACTTTCACACAGAAGTGAATAACTGTGTAAACACAAGTCCATATGACATTTTTTGAGAATGACCCATTTGCAGTTTGGGATTTATGTGAGGAACTGACCCAAACTGCAAATGGGTCATTCTCAAAAAATGTCGACTTTCCAACGTACAAAATATTGAAATTTCCCGTTCAGTTTTTACCCATAAACGCTGAGGGTAAACATTTTATAACATATTTTCATAAAGAACAACTTGACTGTTGATCTGTCTTTTATTATTTCATTTTGTTTCACAAACGAAGTTAACACTAAATTAACACTAAATTAACACTAATGAGGGTTCAATGGGGTACAACACCAATTATTTTTGTGAAAATGTGAAATAACTTTAACATGCTGGAAAAATCACTATATGCATATTTAAGCAGCCTCTGAAAATATGTAAAAAATAAATAAATAAATAATAAATGTTTTAACATTGATAACAGCAATGCCATGAAATTACAAACATTATTATTCAAATTATTAATAATCATTTTGTTTTGCTTTTTTGCACACTGTTCGGCCTTGCACTAATGCTTTTATTGAAAATAAGAACAAAATAAATACATAAATATCTTTAAATGTCATAGAAGTGATGTACCAGATGAAGAGGACAAGGATTTCAGGCAATTAACAATTTCAAATATATTTTCGAAAAAAAATTGCAAAACAGAGTCAAGCCATTTCATATCATTAAAGATTAGGTTTTAAATGATAAATAAATAAATAAATAAAATTGGCTGAAAGCTTTTTCATATCTAATAAAGTCAAGGGACGTGTTTGTCAACATATTTTGATATCTTTACAGAAGGGGGCGCTAGACGACTCCTAAAACTGAATCCTCCATTGATCTGCATTCAAATCTCGTTTTACATCATCTCATTTTTTCACTCTGGAAAGTAATTTTTAATTAAAACTGATAGTTGCAAGAATTCATACATCACACATATATATTTATAAATCCTCCAGTAACACTTGATTGTGATTGGCCCATTCTGAACAGCGCTGACAAAAGTAACAGGTGTCACGTGACTTCAGCAGCGGTCTAGTGGTCTGTCGTCGTGTTTTCCCCAAAATAAATACATTTCATTTATTAAATGATTTAAGCAACTTATTTTACGCTTTTCTATAATTCAAGCACTTTTTAAGCACCTCGTGGTAAAAATGCTTATTTTCAAGGGTTTTCCAGGACTTCAATTTGAAAAAGCCAAATTCAAGCACCTTGTCTGAACCCTGTATAACAGACAGTTTTTCACCGGTTATGTGCAGATTTAAGGGAAATAAGCGTACGATGTGAAAATGTAAAAAAGTGAATGCATGAACATGTACAATAGGGACACAGATATGAGCAGCACACACACTAGAAGCTCAGTTACAGGTACTGCATTAAAATAACTCAGAATTCTGCTTTAAACGTCATGTTTGGGAATGTTAAGAGAAACTGTGCACCAGTTTTTAGCGCTTTCTTTCTCGTCTTTTACTTTTTTTCACTTTATTATCATTTCTTAAAACACAGACGTAATGATTGATGTCCTCATGAAATCAGAGACTCTCTCCTCGAAATCCAAACACAAAGGGTCAAAAGAGACGACCAGGTGTAACGGTGGTGTCTCGATCGGATTGCCCAAAACGCATCTTAATACCAGTGTCCACATGGTCTCCATCGGGGACGAATGGTCGTGTAGTTTATACTCTACAGTCCTGAAGTGTTCGCACCAGCACGATGAAAAACAGGACTGTGAGTCGCAGGACGCCGACTGCAAGTTGTGTAGTGTACGCCTGGCTTAAGCAATTTCATCACACTAAAATCATATTAACACACTGTAACAGGGTAAGGGAATGGGCAAGGAGGCGGCGGGAACCGGCTAAACAGTCAATGTAAAGTTTAATGATAAAACGCAACATAAAACAAACATAAATAAGCGCAAACACACGTGGGTCTCTCTTGAACTGGCGCCTCTGGCTCGTCTTTATCCCCCTCCCGGCTGATTAGCCCGATTCATGGCCAGCCGTGAGTCCTCAAAGCCCGGCCCTGCCCTCCTCCTCCTCATCACGCACACATATTGTTTATGTCTTGTGTCTATACTTTTGAAACAGTGAGTATTTTAATGTTTACAGATTGACCCCATTGACTTCCATTGTAAGTGTCTCACTGGAACACGCATTTGTGCTTTTTTAAAGAAAAGGAGGGACGAGTCGAAATACATTTTTTGTGTTAATCAACATTATGACACAAATGCTGTCGATTGATCTTAACTTGAATTAAACCCGGAATATTCCTTTAATTACACAGCAGAGCATGAAAGATACATCTGACAAATTGTTGAAAAACTAATGATAAAGTACATTTGTCACATTTTAGATTTTAATTTTTTAAAGTTCTACGTATTCCATTAATATCAATATTTTCATCACTATCTACGCATTTCATCAGTATTTACATTAATATGTAGAACTAAGTGCTAAATCGCTACTGTCCCTTTAAGAATAATGGCGGTTCGGTGAGTGACTCACGGTTGGTTGAGTGCAGTCGAATAACTTCTTTACTGCATCTGTTATATGCTACAATTAATGTTTTTATTTTTGATCAACAGTTGACCGTAAAGAACAGAAAGGATTTTAAGAGACATTATTCAATGACGAATGGATTGCGTACTCGTACTCGTGTTTTTATCCCACCTTCTGCAGCAGGTCCTGGAAATGCTCTGTAACAACAGCAAAAGATTTTCCGCTCATGGCAAAGTGATACTGTTCCTGCAGTCTCTGATCATCCATGGCATGTCCATCCTCCATTATTATCTCCATCTCCTGTGATCAGAGGATGGTCAAAAACATGATGCAATTAATGCTTTTTGCTTGTTTTTTGGGAATATCACACACTAAACCACTTTTCTATACAAGATATCACACTGGCACTGTTAACAAAAAAAAAAAAAAAAAACGAGTCAGAGCAGCGGCCCACACGTTAGCTAATCAAGAAACTAGCCAATGAAAAACACATTCTGTCTGTCAATCATTTAGCATGTTTGCTGACATGTCTTTGAAGGGCGGCGTTTTGAAGATGTGTGATTGAAGTGAGGAAAACAGATGAAACTGCTTGGATTAGACTTTTTAAGACCTAAACAAAATTAATACTGCATGTCAATACCAGAACAAACTCACACAATCTCAAAATAAATCATGCATTACAGATTGTTTGACTTAGACTATCAGTAAAACAGGGTATGTGCAAGTTTAAGGCATGTTTTTCATGGAAGAATTATATTTAACTATTATATACATAAACCAATGTTAATATATATACCAACATATCAACTGATTCAAATAAGACGTCGACCGATAATGGATTTTGCGGATATGACAATAACTGATTAACCCCTTAAACTTTATGTATAAAAGGGGGGCGCTATATCGCAAAAAAGTTTATGCTTAAACCGTTAAAATCTCCGTATACATAAGTCATGCATATGAGGTCTCATTTAAAAGCTTAGAATCTGAACTTTTCAGAGATAACCATCACTTCTGCATTTATGTTACTGAAAATAACAAAATAAGTGCCTCAAAACATTTGCGTTGAAAATTAGCGCCCCCTAGAGGTAATGGGGTAGAAATATTTATATGAAAATAAAAGTCCTTCACATAGCACATAAATGGACAAGTCATATATCAAATGAAAGCTCTCATTCTCAGGAATGTGACTGTACAGTTAAGTAATATTATATCTTAGATAAAATATGCCATCCAGAAGGAACAGCATGCAAAAAAATAAATAAAAAGAAAATCTGAAAAATATGTTTGACTATTTATGATGAAATGTTATATATCATTGCAAAGGGGAGGATCTCAGCTTTCTAAAGACACCTTGATTACACTTCTAGTCCACTCAGAGGCCGAGATATTCAATGAAATAATGAGGGTGGTGCTTGAACTGAAAATTAGACTGAATGTCTATGGACGAGCACATCTGTGAGGGATAAAATGTGTTAGAGCGCCACCTGCATTTCAGATCTGTATATTGTGATGCAATATGACAGTGAAAAACACTTTTTCTAGTGCTTTCTGCCATCTAGTGGAATAAAATGAGACTTTTCAAAGTGAGGTAGTGTGAACAGAACCAGAATTACATGTTTACAAAGTTAGGACAACAAAAATTCTGTTTATCATAAGATTATAAATGCATACAATATTATTTATGAATAACTGGAATCTTGTTTTTTTATTTGGAGATTCTCTGAAAAATTAGACCATTTTTTTTTGCAATAAGTCCACAGTATGTGTGAACGGTGAGCTTTTAAATTTAAGTGTGAATAATTGCAGGCGGCAGCCCAAAAATGCACCAGAGTTTCGACCAACAGTTTTTAACATTGATATTTTAAATGTGTGTAGTCTTTCCTTACTATGATTGACACAGACATAGAGGCTACAAGAGTCCAAACTGTATAAAATCCAAATGTAGTTTATAGTGCAACTAAAATACCAATAATTACCAGAAAAGAAGTATACTATAAAAAAGCCAGAAATACACCAGGGACTCTTAATTTGAAATGTCTGCACTACTGGCTGCTCACTAAAACACAAGGGAAATAAAATATGCACTCTTACAAACTTCCACAGTGTATTACAATATAAACACTATAAAGTAAACATTGTCATACAACAAAGATGCGCAGTAAGTGTTTCATCAACAGTAGATCTCACATTTTGAAAGTGAATTTAAGGCATTTTAAAATTTAAAAGACACACAGGAACCCTAATTTGATGAAAGCCCTTTAATTCAAGTAGGTATAGCTGCAGGCCGGAGATCTCCAAATGGAGGATGAATCTCCAAAAGAAGGCAGAGTTACTCAAGAAGGGGGTTGTGGCAACTCCAAAACGGGACGTAAATTCCCGCCCCTCTTTGGAGCAATGCTATATCCTTCTCCTTTAATTCCCACCGGCCTGCAGTGACATTGTTTGGCCAATAGAGGGCACACTCACCTCTAGTTTGCTAGTCTTGTTCGAGTGTTTGCTGGGTTTGTCGGCATAGTGCCAGTTGATCTTGGCAGCCTGGCCGTCTTTAGGGGGCAGAGCTTCAGCAATAATGACTCGGTCTTGCGGCTGAATCATACCGCAGTCTCGTGCCACAGAGATAGCTGTAAGCATGTTGTCACCTGCCCGAGAGAGAGAGAAAAAAATAAGAGACACTCAGGCATCATACAGTGATTGGGTCAGATGGTAATTCCATGGTACGTTTGGTTTGTGGAAAGGGATAGAGGAACTTGCCCCACATAATAATCCTCAGAACAGGCTTACATTAGAAGTCTGGTTCAATTGGCAATAACCCAACCTTCTTCATGATTCTGTGAACTCAATCTGCTAACACTCACAATGCTTCATTCAGTCCTGTCTGAACTCTAATCTGAAGAGCTTATTAAAACACATTCCAGGAATACCTAATGAATTAATCTTCAAAGCTCTGAGACGCCCGTCTGATACGCAGTGGCTCTAAATGTCCATAGTCAAGTCCTGTTAAACCAGTGAGACCCACTGAAAATGTCCTGTCAGGAACGCATTGATTAATTCTTTGTGGGATGCACGACTTATTCTCAACATAAAATGTTCTCTGTACCTGTGACCATAACGGTGCGAATGTTGGCACGTCGTAGATCTTCCAGTACGCCTGGAGTCTCTGTTTTCAGTTTGTTCTGCATGATAATCAAACCCAGAAAATCCATATTCTTCTCTATTTGATCCCTGCAGAAAAAGAGAACCTTTTTTGAGACACCAAATATGGTGTAACATATTTTACCAGTCATGCACTGCAAGTCTTCCTTTTTATTACTATGTACAGTAAAATAATTAAAAAAAGACAATCAGAGGAAGTGGAGCAGGTCCACAGTTTCAACCACACCTGTTGATGTTCTGCACTTTGTGAAACGTGAGTTTGGATTCTAGCCGTCGGTGTGCCAGCGCGATGACCCGGAAGCCCTGTTTGGTGTAGTCTTCCAGAACCTCTGCGAAATCCTCTGGTACTGTGATGCATTGTGGGGAAAAAACAGCCAGATGTGAAGAACAACGCAACATCAACCCAGTTTGAATTTGAAAGGATGGATGCATCTTCCACTGACCTGTCTCTTTCTTGCACAGGCTTGCCACGACCTCCGGTGCTCCTTTCAGGTACGCATCCATACGTCTCTCTCCAATCTGACGAACCACAACACTCATTCTCTGCAGGGCGGATGAGAACGAGAACTGCCGCACAATACCGATCATATATGACGCCTGCAGCGTGACAAACAACAGACATGTCAGCTCCCGTACATGCTCGCAGCACAAAAATCCTTCATAACACAACAGCCGCTGTACGTACCGACAGCTCGTAGAGTTCAGACAGCTCCTGAGAGGAAACCACAACAATATCCGTTAGAACAACAGTCTGTAAGAGTATTCAAAATTGGCAGGTCTGGGGGGGGGGGCGCTATATCGCAGAAAAAGTTAACACTTAAAACGTTAAAGTCTCTGTATATACAAGTCATGCATATGAGGTATAATTTGAAAGCTTAGAATCTGAACTTTTCACTTCTGCATTTATGTTACTTAAAACGACAAAATAAGGCCTCGAATCATTTGCGTTGAAAATTAGCGCCCCCTAGAGGTAATGGAGTAGAAATATTTATATGAAAATAAAAGTCCTTCACTTTGCACATAAATGGGCAAGTCATATATCAAATGAAAGCTCTGATTCTCAGGAATGTGACTGTACAGTTTATTTTGTTGTCCTAATACCACAGTTAAGATTTTCAAAAGAACCACAAAGTGAAATATGATTTCTGTAAGTCATCAAATACAAATGTCTTAGTTAAAAACTTTATATCTGCTTTTATCTTAGGGAGTTCCCTAAAAATTGAGCCATTTTTCACTTGTCTGTGAGCTTTCTTGGCTGAATAATCCAATGTTATATCTTAGATGTCCAGAACAAAATATGCCAGTCCAGAAGGAACAGCATGCAAAAAAAATTTTTAAAACAAAATCTGAAAAATATGTTTGACTATTTATGATAAAATGTTATATATCATTGCAAAAGGGAGGATCCCAGCTTTCTAATGACACCTTGATTAAACTTCTAGTCCACTCAGAGGCCGAGATATTCAATGAAATAATGAGGGTGGTGCTTGAACTGAAAATTAGACTGAATGTCTATGGACGAGCACATCTGTGAGGGATAAAATGTGTTAGAGCGCCACCTACATTTCAGATCTGTATATTGTGATGGAATGTGATAGAGAAAAAACACTTTTTCTACGTGCTTTCTGCCATCTAGTGGAATAAAATGAGACTTTTCAAAGTGAGGTAGTGTGAACAGAACCAGAATTACATGTTTACAAAGTTAGGAAACTTTCCCCCAAAAGTGTATCATAAAATTATAAACACATACAATATTATTTATGAATAATTGGAGTCTTTATTTTTTATTTGGGCAGTTCTCTGAAAAATTAGACCAATTTTTTGGCAGTCAGCACACAGTATGTGTGAATGGTGAGCTTTTAAATTTGAGTGTGAAATACTGCAGGGCGGCAGCCCAAAAATGGAGTTTAAGGGGTAAAGGGAAAGGGGGCACTCACCATGTCCTGCTCTGGTGAGATCACTGGTGGTGGAAGCAGCTGACTGGGCGGTTTTACGTAAGTGAGCTCAATGCGGTCGTGATGAGCCGTCTCCTCTTCTGTGGCTTCCACCAGGATCTGAATCACAGGGAGACACCAAAGTCAGCTGAGAACTCTTTGGTCATTTTATACAGGAAAAAACAAGAACTTTCTGCTATTTTGTCGCCTCATAAATCAAGTTTTTTAGGTGAAAACACAAGCATGACTCGTTCTGATATGTGAATGAGAATATTGAGAGATGTGTAATGGTAGAAACAGACCCAGCCCGTGGCCTCAAACATCTTGAGGTCCAGTGGATCACCAGAGAGCTGACCCTCGATCTTAGTGAGGGAGTGACAGGTGGCCATGCAGGACACAAACTTAGTCATCACCAAGCTTTTGTCCTCTGCTTTTTCCTCTGAAAGATGGAATCTACAGCAGAGAGATGTTCCAGTCACTCTTTAAGATCTGAAGGTGTTTTTAAAGACTTCCTGTTTCAGTGGCATACAATAAATTAAAAGCGTATAACTCGACAACAAAAACAAGGAGGGTCAAGTGTTTGGTATCATTGTAAAGAAAACCTTTCACATTTTTTAATATTATAGATTCTGATAAACTATGAGACTTTCAGCCTAAGAAACTGCTGAAAAATCACCAAAAAATTTAGCCAAAAATTTCCTATTTGACATTATATATCTCTGGGTGTAAATAAGATGGCTCCAAAAAACATGTATCTGAGAAAATTGTTTGTGTTGATACAAGTCAATCAAAAGTTAAAGCATTACAAAAATAATGTATTACAGCTAAAAAGGGTTAAATGCTAAACAAACAGCGAACAGGTTCAAACGTCAAGATACCTGCCGTCTTCTGCCCTCTGAATTCCCCACATGTCCAAGCCATCTTCTGTGAGTGTGCCTGTCTGAAATGACACAGAAAAACAATAGCAGAGGCACTAAATCTAATCGAGTACAGATATAAGTCACTCAATAAACAAAACAAAAATTCTTCAAACTTAAATGTGTGACAGTGTCACTGGTTTGTAGTCCCAACATGTGTATGATGAATAGGCAGAGTTGTCAAGAATATTTATCCAGTCTTTACCTTGTCAAAGCACACCAGGTTCAACTGACCACAGATGTTGATTCTCTGTGGACTGATGGAGAATATCCCCACTTTCCTGAGGCGCCGTTGAGCGTAGACAATACCCGCTGTCATGGCTGCCGGCAGCGCAGGGGGCACTGTGATGGTGATGATGTCCAGAGACTTGACAATGATCTCCTTAACTGGTTCCTGCCAGGGGGAATATCACAGCAATGAGGGGCACTTGTCCATTCCACTTACACAGGATTCTATTAGCATTCACATTCAGTCAAGTGTAGACAGAGTTTAACAACAAACAACATCACCAAAGAATTTGTTTTGTTTCTTTTAACCCTTCAATTCAGTTCAAGAAGGGCCTCTTTACTGTTCAGTACAGGTGTGACTTGTTCTTCCAGAAGGAAAAACAATAACATTTTGCACTTCTTTCAGGATTTTGTTTTTTCAGATCTTGTCTACATATCAATTTTTCGACTTGCTTATGCACAAGCAAATTTATGAACTTCACTAGAATAAAAATCTAGTTAAAACATGAAGAAAGCATGAGAATGTCTCAAGTACTGGGGCAGATTGCTGCCATCTGGTGAAAAAAAGAACAAAAAGAAAACATGACTTGAAAATCATGTTATGACAATAATAGCCAGTAGGTGGCGGCAGTGTTCTATGCAGCCACAACTGTGTAGTAATTCTACATTTTATCACAAGTTATGCATTTGGATATATATTTAAACAATATCAAACTATTGTTTGTGTGCATGTTTTGCACTCTGCATGGTTGTTAGTCTCACTCCATTTCTGTGTGTTTGTTCTGCAATGTTGCTGATTTATAAATTATATTTGACAAATCAAAATAAATATTGCTCTGTGGGTCTGAATATCTCAGTGAGTATTGACGCTGACTATCACCCCTGGAGTCACGAGTTTGAATCCAGGGCATGCTGAGTGACTCCAGCCAGGTCTCCTAAGCAACCAAATTGGCCCGGTTGCTAGGGAGGGTAGAGTCACATGGGGTAACCTCCTCGTGGTCGCTATAATGTGGTTCTCGCTCTCGGTGGGGTGTGTGGCGAGTTGTGTGTGGATGCCGCGGAGAATAGCGTGAAGCCTCCACACGCGCTACGTCTCCATGGTAACGCGCTCAACAAGCCACGTGATAAGATACACGGATTGACGGTCTCAGACACGGAGGCAACTGAGATTCGTCCTCCGCCACCCGGATCGAGGCGAGTCACTACGCCACCACGAGGACTTGGAGCGCATTGGGAATTGGGCATTCCAAATTGGGGAGAAAACACACAAGTAAGTGTATTGTAATTGTAAGTGTCTCATTGGAACACAGATTTGTGCTTTTTTAAATAAAAAGGAGGGACGAGTCGAAATACATTTTTGTGGTAATCAACATTATGTCACAAATGCTGTCGATTGAGATTAACTCGTATTAAACCCTGAATTTTCCTTTAAGACAGTCAAGATAGATAAAAACCTTGTTAATGATTTTCATAGCCAATGAATAGACAAAGACAACACTGGCCACGGCCACGAGACACAGCAGGAACAGGTAGGCATCCCTGTACAGTTTGAAGTCAGTGGGTTTGGGGTACAGTATCGACCGGATGAGCTGCCCTTTAGCAGTGCTGAAACCTGATGAGAAGGAAATATATCTATGAGGTAAAAACTGTAAGCACATACGCTCAAGATTGCCACAGCGCACACACACACACACACACTGACCGGTCCGGACCACCACGGCTTTGACCAGTTCTCCTGTGTAGTAGCGGGTCTGGATGACGTTTGTGCCGCAGAACAGTGTGTGTCTCTTGTGTTCCTCTGTGCTGTAAATTGTGTCTCCATCACCACCACTCTTGTCCTGCTGAGGGTTTGGAAGGTCTGTCTTTGTGACTGGAACACTCTCACCTGCAAATGTAATCTGATGTCTTTATTTAGTTAAATGAATAGCTCACACCAAAAATGAACATTTTGTCATTGTTTACTCATCCTCATGTCGTTCCAAACCTGTATGACTTCCTTCTGTGTAACACAAAACTAGACATATGAAATGTTCTATATCCCAAGTCTTCTGAAGTCATAGGACGAATGGCGACAGACATATCCAGAGGTCGGAGACGGTGAAAATGTGGCAGTATCGAGGCCCTGTGGCGAATAGGGAATACCTATATGGCCATATGAACATCCCGTGGCTTCACCTCCTGCTGGCAGTTCACCATTGCTTTAGTAATCCAGTTCTGTATCATAAATCCCAATCCCAATGGTCCCAATCCCAATGTTTCATGGATGAAAGAAAATCATATGGGTTTGGAGAAGGCCGGCACAATTATGACTAAAATCATAATTGTTGATTATTTCCCTTTATATTGTAATTGCGATTATTAATTCCAATTAATACAATTAACATTAAAATACTTCTGTGTGGGACAACTGCATGCAGATTATTTATAGAGGTGGAACGATAGTTAAATAATAATCTTAAGGCAGATAACCGGGTGATAGTTTTTTTATTTTTATTGATTTATAGAATGATCAAAGATTTCTTAGCCTTTACTTCTTATGACGGGCACATACATTGAGGCTACAACAGTCCAAAATTAATAAAATCTCAAAAGTGCGGAATAAAAAAACGCCTCTGATCGTAAACGCCTCAGATTTGTCATTGTATTCATGCACACAACCTGCTAAAAAATATGTTGTGAATAGAAAATAATAGCGCAATGGAACAGCACCTAAATGGAAATCTGTAATTGACACTTTTGATGATTAGTTAATTGCAGAGGCTTTAATTGTAGTCTAGATCTTTTTTTTTTTTTCAATTCATTGTGCAGCCCTAGTTTGGAGTGACAGTGTGGAGGGTGAGTAAACAATTTACATTTTTGTGGTGAACCTTTCAGCACTCATAAAATAAATATTTGTTACAAAAGATAATACTGGCAATTACTAAAAGTATTATGTTTTCAGGGGTCTGGGTATCTCAGCGAGTATTGACGCTGACTATCACACCTGGAGTCGCGAGTTCGAATCCAGGGCGTGCTCAGTGGCTCCAGCCAGGTCTCCTAAGCAACCAAATTGGCCCGGTTGCTAGGGAGGGTAGAGTCACATGCGGTAACCTCCTCGTGGTCGCTATAATGTGGTTCTCGCTCTCAGTGGGGCGTGTGGCGAGTTGTGCGTGGATCGTGGAGAATAGCGTGAAGCCTCCACACGCGCTACGTCTCCACGGTAACGCACTCAACAAGCCACGTGATAAGATGCGCGGACTGGCGGTCTCAGATGCGGAGGCAACTGAGATTCATCCTCCGTCACCCGGATTGAGGCGAGTCACTACGCCACCATGAGGACTTAGAGCGCATTGGGAATTGGGCATTCCAAATTGGGGAAAAAAAAAAAGTGTTTTTTTTTATTTATTTTTTTTTTATACATGATTGATAACAAATGGGAATATGCTATGGTCATCAACTAAAGTTAATTAATTATAATGTCCTGATTTTTAAATTATTTCTCACATAGTGGCCAATCACCTGTTAGCATGCTCTCATTAACAATGCAGGTTCCACAGATGAGCACTGCGTCACATGGCATGATGGTCCCGTTACTGGGAATGACAATGACATCACCGGGGACCAGGTCTGTGGACAGGGCTTCCTCTGTTTCTGTGTGGCACAAAAATGTTAAAACAGGAGAGAGAGAGAGAGAGAGAGAGAGAGAGAGAGAGAGAGAGATGAAATAAAAAAAAGCACAATTGAACTGTCTCAGCAGATCACTTATTACCCACGCTCCCTTGCACAGGAAGCAGCCTGCTGACTCATCGTGACTTTGGTCACAGCGCCAGATGCCCTGATGCAGGTAATCCAGGCCTCATTACAAGCATGCCCATTTTAGAGTGAGAAAAATGCAGTTTTCAGTAAATCTGAATGGCACCGTACCGTTTTCGCCCCTGTAGATGGTCACTCGAACAGTACTGTGTGTTGCCACCATGTCGTGTAGCATTACATATTGCTGGGAAAAAAAACAAAAAAACGTTCCTGTGATGAACAAATAAACATTGACAGCATAGATGATCTAACAGGCATAAAAAAAACACACATGAACTGATAACAGACTTTAGTTACGCAATCAGCACATGATAAGCATCCCATCCCTGACCTCAAACCCCCCCGCTGACGAACACCACCTCCCCGTCGCTGGATAAACTCTTCACTAACGTCAGAGCCTAACTACGGTGTCTGCGTTACGACTGCTCTGAGATCAGTATGAAGTGGAGTTTTAAAGACAACATAAAAAAATAAAAAAATAGATAAATGTCTCTTACTGGGCACTGCAGACCAAAGAGAAATCAAGAGTGGTGTTTGCCCGTGCAAAATACACTGCCACACTGCCGAGTGGTTTTTGGGTGGTGTTTTATTTACCACTAGGTGAAAATAATAAGTCTGACTGAACGAACAGCAGGGTGAGACTAACCCTCCCCAACAACCACTGAGATTATAAATTAATAATGATAATAATACAAAATATTTCAAATAAATTTCTTGCCATCTGGCGCCATACTTTACATACAAAAGATTTTCAAATTGCAGGAACTTACTACTTTACAACGCTCATCCAAAAAACTCAAGAATAAAATGTTAATTGTTAATTACACAGACGCCAGTACTTATTCAGATTATTTTTTAAGTGAAGGCTAGAGCAAGCATATATTACTTGTTTTTGTATTGTTTAAATTAGGGCTGTCAATCAATTTAAATATTTAATAGAATTAATTCCATGGTATGCAATTAATCGCATACATATTCGCCCCTCAAATAACAATAATTCAATAAATATATAATAATTAAATAATTATAAATAGTTACATTTAAATTATAAATAAAATATTGTAAACAAATAATACAGATCATTAAAATCAATTATTTTGGCACACAATTAAAGCATTAAAAAAGACAAAGTGGCTTTAGAAGTCAATATATTGTTTATTTCCATATTTATGAACATAAGCCAATCACTGACCTGCAGTTCACAGCAATCTATTTTGCAACTGAATTTGTCAATCAGTCTGAGATTTATCAAAAGGGATTGTTTGAGAATGTGTCAATGTACACCTGCATCAGACGGATAGTTTAAAACTTAGAAAAACACGTCTTGAGATCCCTAAGATCGGTTTTGCATTTCAAGTTGTGTTTGAACGCAATAACTTGTTCTCATCTTGTGCTGTCTGCTGTCAGTAAGTGTGGTTTGTTCTCTGTATAAGCTGCTCATTGTCTATACAGCTGGAGTTTCACTTACTGCCCCCTGCAGAAAACAGGTGGTACTACAAGCTTGAATTGATCAGATATAAGGAATATTTCTTATTACGGTCTGGGGACATGATTAATTGCTTTATTTTTTTACACATTATCTTTTGTATAATTAACTGCACTGAATTAACGTGTTAAATCGACAGCTCTAGTTTAAACTGACATTCCTGCAAACATGAATAATAAGCACTATATTTCTTACCGCAGTCAAATTAAACTGAACCAGAACCGCTTGGACCTGTATACGCCATGATCATTAGCGATCCGCACCAAACCATGACTTAAAGTTTTTGAAGAAAAAATACTGTTCAAGGAATGTGTCTGCAAATGTGACTTTTTCACCAAAGTCATCTCCATGCTGGAGCGTTTCAAGTTTGATACGGGACACTTGCTGATTTCAATTTGAATTATTGTAGGCTAATTTAAAAAAAGAATGTTACAAACTAGGATGAACTTGTTTTTAATGAGTAAATTTGCTACCATAATCTAATAAATAGGTTTAAATCCAAGCATTGCACTACTTTACCCATTAAACTCAATGGAAGGGGGTGCTATATTGCGAAAAAAAGTTTATGCTTAAAACGTTAAAATGTCCATATACATAAGTCAGACATATGAGGTATCATCACTTCTGCATTTATTTTACATAACAAAATAATGCCTCAAAACATTTGCGTTGAAAATTAGCACCCCCTAGAGGTAATGCGGTAGAAATATTTATATGAAAATAAAAGTCCTTCACATAGCACATAAATGGACAAGTCATATATCAAATGAAAGCTCTGATTCTCAGGAATGTGACTGTACAGTTTATTTTGTTGCCCTAATACGACAGTTCAAAAGATTTACAAAAGAATCACAAAGTGAAATATGATTTCTGTAAGTCATCAAATACAAACGTCTCATTTATGCTATGATAACTGCTGCTGGAAGCCCCAAATAGCTAAAAACTTTATATCTGCTTTTATCTTAGGCAGTTCTCTTAAATATTTGCCATTTTTACTTGTCTGTGAGCTTGTTTGTCTGAATAATCCAATGTTATATCTTAGATGTCCAGAACAAAATATGCCACCCAGAAGGAAAAGCATGTAAAACAAATCATCAGAAAAATGTTTTTGACTACTGATGATAACATGTTATATATCAAAGAGGATGATCTCAGCTTTCTAATGACACCTTGATTACACTTCTAGTCCACTCAGAGGCCGAGATATTCAGTGAAATAATGAGGGTGGTGCTTGAACTGAAAATTAGACTGAATGTCTATGGACGAGCACATCTGTGAGGGATAAAATGTGTTAGAGCGCCACCTACATTTCAGATCTGTATATTGTGATGGAATGTGATAGAGAAAAAACACTTTCTAGAGCGGAATGAGACTTTTCAAAGTGAGCTTGAGTGAACAGAACCAGAATTACATGTTTACAAATGTATTTAAAAAAAAAAAAAAATATCATAAGACTATAAACACATACAGTATTTATTAATAATTGGAGTCTTGTTTTTTTATTTGGGAGGCTCTCTCAAAAATGAGATTTTTTTTTTTTTGCAGTTAGTCCACAGTATGTGTGAATGGTGAGCTTTTAAATTTGAGTGTGAAAAATTGCGGGCGGCAGCCCAAAAAATGCACCAATGTTTAAGAGGTAAATTGAATTTTAAAAATGTACAATTATTTCAGAAATGAAGATATTCTCCTTACATGTTTGCAGTGATCGGTCACAGCAACTCAAATGATTCCTTTCTTACTAGTCATTAAGGTTTGACTTGTAGTGGGGAAACTTATCTTAGACCAGCAGCAAGGATCAGCATCATCCCTGAGTGGCAACTGGAATTCTCTATCGACAAGGAGCGTGTTTACATGCACATTTATTCATTGATTATGCTTAACAAGCCGACAACGTGTATGTGGTCATGTAAACAGCTTTCCTTTATCGATGTAAAGTTACAAACCGCTTAATAAACCAATTGGGGGGCCTGGATAGCTCAGCGGGTAAAGAAGCTGACTATCACACATGGAGTCGTGAGTTCGAATCCAGGGCGTGCTAAGTGACTCCAGCCAGGTCTCCTAAGCAACCAAATTGGCCCAGTTGCTAGGGAATGAATATTATGTTTAACTGTGAAATATGTCAATTGACTTTCAAGCCTGCTTACCTTTTTAATAGTGTAGAGCGAGGTAGCTATTGATATAACTGACATGACGATGATGGCCATTGCGTAGTAATAATATTCATCAGTACACCAGAGGATAACACTGAAGAGCTGGAAGATGTAGAAAGGATTGAGGACCTTAAAGAGAGAGAGAGAGAGAGAGAGAGAGTTCCTTTATTCAATTTCCTAAGCAGTTATAATGAAAACAGCAGAGTCAGCAGTGCTGCGTCATGCCATTCTCTGGCCTGAGTCAGTTTCACTGAAACACAAGAGTCGCTCGTACCTCCTTTATTAGCAGCTTGAAAAGAGAAGGCACTTTCACGTCTATTTCATTCAGTCCGAAAAAATATCTCCTAAACAGATAAGAGAGAGAGAGACACATCTTGAGTTTATAATGCGTTCTGCTGCACATGCAGTACATAGTTTGTGTACAGTGATGTGTAATCCACTCAGATAGAGATCGACTGCCACCGGCAGCTCATTATACACACAGACGAATGATGTAGTCTAGTGGTTAATCAGAAGTTTGTTGGTTCCAGTGATGAGGAGAAACTAACTAAGAGAGGCAACACTACTCACTGAACTACGTGTTTCAGTAGTGTGACAGTAGCTCAGCTACTTTCATAATAGTGTAACGAGTCACAAAACATTTGTCACATTATATTGTGAAGACAGAAATGGAGTTTAGGGAAAAATCAAACACACTCAACTAAACTGGACTGTCTCTTATATATAGTGCTGGGAAAACCAAAATCACTTAAGTGAATCGGTTCTTTTGGACAGTTCGTGTATATAAACCGGTTCAAATAAACGATTCATTTATAAGCATTGGCAACTCCGATTCATTTTAGTGAGTTGGTTCTTTTGGACAGTTCATGTAAATGTAGTAGTTCACAGAAATGATTCACTGATTCACTTTAGACCTGTGTAGCCTTAAAGGGACTTAATCTTCTTTTTGGGATGCAAAATATTTAGTTAATTGTGGTTGTTTATCACTATATTTCCATTCAGTTAGGGTGTTTTCTAGTTTTATTTAGCATACATTTATACAGTATGTTTAATTTAACGCTGTCACCCTAATTAAAGACATATCAGCAATAGGTCGACCGATAGTGGATTTTGCCGATACTGCTAACTAAGGTGGTGGAAAAGGCAGATAACCGATTAGTCGGCCGATAGCTTAAAAAAGTATTTATAGAATTATTTATAAAAATTGTCTTAGTCTTTCCATACTACGACGGGACAGGTACAGAGGTGATAAGAGTCCAAAATAAATACAATCCCAATAATAATGAGAAAAAAAAAAAACTTACGATTTGCAGAATAATGCGGGACTTTGAACTATAAACAAGCCCGAAACACACAGGGGACTCTTAGTTTGAAATGAGGGAGACATGGCTATGTTGCAATGCTCTATATTGAAGTATTAACCAAATTAATCTTTTTATAGCCTATATCTTCACCAGATGACGGGTTTTGTATATATATACACATGTAACATATAAAGTTGGAGACCCGATATGTGCGCTGTTGAGGCACGTTTCCATATAGTCGCGTTTTGCATTGCATGCCCTCGCTTTAATTTAGATGCTTGTTATGTAATAAAAATAACAAAATAGGCAGTGAAGTGAGGATACAAATATGGATAAATATATGGATGAATATGGTCATGGATGAAAGATTAAGAAACACAAAAAGGAACAAAAAAATACAAGTAAACTATGTGCAACTGTCGCCAGATTTCTACCGATAACCGATAGTGCCAAAAAGCAACTATCGGCACCGATTAATCTGTAAAAACGATATATCGGTCTACCTCTAATATCAGGTGATATTTAATTCTGCAATGAAAACTTTTAATGAATGAATGTAAGTAGGGGTGACAGAGGGGGGTCATGTACATGATGCAGGTGGGACTCAAACCGGGGGCTTCATGAGCCAATAGCTCAGATTTTAATTTAGCTGGAAAATATGCAGCTGTACTGTAACTCAATGACAGCTATAAATTCAAAATCACACTTTTGCAGGAAAACAATGGCATATGCTGATGCTTCAGCACTATAATAACCTATTCTCACAATTTCGACAAAACCTCATCCATGTTAACCATCTAGATAACTTTACTTTGGTGACATAATTAAAGCAATAGTTCAGTCAGAAATGATCATTCTCTCATCATTTACACATCCTTATGCCGTCTCAAACTCGTACGTCTTCCTTTCTTCTGTGAAACACAAATGAAGATATTTTGTTGGAGATATGATGTGTTTATGTCCATACAATACAAGTCAATGGGATCCAAAAAGGACATAAAGGCATCACTAAAGTAATCCATATGACTCCAGTGGTTTAATCCATGTCTTCTGAAGCCATACGATCGGTTTTGGGTGAGAAACAGACCAAAATATAACTCCTTTTCACTATAAATCTTGACATCTGCAGTCTCCTTGGAGCGATCGTTAATTGAAGCTTGATTACACTTCCTCACGCTTCAGAAGACATGGATTAAACCACTGGAGTCATATGGATTACTTTGATGATGCATTTATGTCCTTTATGGATCTCATTGACTTGTATTGTATGGATATAAACACATCATATCTCCAACAAAATATCTTCATTTGTGTTCTGCAGAAGAAAGAAAGTCATACGAGTTTGAGACAACACAAGGATGAGTAAATGATCAGAGAATTATCATTTCTGACTGAACTATTCCTTAAAGTTTCTTTCAAAGCATCACCAAACCAAAGGTTTAGCTTTGCAAGACACAAGAACGCATGTAAGACGTAGTGACAACGTGTGCGCTGGGCAGATAGGGTTCCATCAACAGACCCGAATCTCTTTCACACCGACTCCAGGCCATCCTTACTGTTGAGTCCTGCAATCGACATTCACATCCAGGTGAAGTGTTTTACCTGTACTCCTGCTGGTTTTTGCTGAGCCCTGCACTGTGCTTTGAGTGAATGGATGAGCAGGACATGCCCAGATCCTCCAGGCCTCTGTAGATCAGACAACAGTATTAACAACAGTATCAGAAGTTCACAGAGCAGAATTTACACGATTATAATCCGATATGCCTCCTTACGTCAACACTTCAAAGTTCTGGATGGTGTCATTCCAAAAGTATTTAGTGCTATGGAGGGTAAAATAACGGATCTGTAGAAAAAAAAAAAATCTGATTCGTGTTTATCCGAGGCTCAACTGCAGTTTGGTTGATATCTGTATAATTGCAGAATTCGCTTTTTTGGAGTACCTGCAGTACCTGTACATGTTGGTCCCCCGTGTTCCTGGTGATTTTATCAGGAGCGGAGTCAGATGTGTTGTGGGCATGGTCATTGGCCTGAAGGGATGCGGTCTGAGGTACCAGGCTGTCGTAAGCGTTCTTCCCAGGGGCCAGCATTACCCGAACCTTCGCTCGAAACCAGCGTTTAAACTCGTCCTATAAACAGACACGTAAATAACAAACATAAGGTATTCTAGGTGTTATATTTACTAAAAAATGAGTCACTCAGTTTAACGAGTGCTGTAATAGCTTATGTCGGTATGCCAGGGCTGGGCGATATGTAAAAAATATTTTATAGATAATTGCCTTAAAAATATTACGATATCTTATTATATCGTCAACCCCCCGCTGAGGGTCGTTTAATATTTTTGCTTTAAAAATGTAATTCATTTATTGAAACACGAAAAACGTAAAAATTCAAATTGCACTTTAAATTAAATAAAAATAACCACCATCCCAAATCCAAACATTTACCATCACGCAAGTATTCGTCTACGACAACAGGTGGGAAATTACTAATAGCCTAAAAAATTAAGAACTAAAGACAATTATAAATGTAAAGATAATAATAATAATAATTTAAAAAAATCAACCATTACCTATAGAAAGATCAACATTTCATTTTAGGTGTAAGCCTAATAAATTTCCTTGTGTTCCCAAAATAATGCTGCCAAATGTGTCTTATCGAATTTGTGTTTGTATTGTGTTTCGTTAATACAGTTAATGCTGCATAAAGACAATAAAATACAACAAAAGTTTAGGTTCAAGGTGAACACGGTCTTGTATTATTTTATGATTTAATCACTTTCATCTTTGTTTCTTTAATACAAAGATATATTTGAGCGAACCTGCAGAGTTGCGTTCACAATGTATGTTAAGCGTGAACTGCTCCATGGAAATAAAGCAAATTAAACTCACAGCACCTCCTGAGATGGTTTGAGGTCATTTGCAGCATTCCCATACACAACACTATTCTTGCAAACCGTTTTCAGATGACTACAACAGTGAAGAGTGAGAACTCTTTACATGCACATATTCCACGAGACGCAAGAGTGACTCCAGCCAGGTCTCCGAAGCAACCAAATTGGCCTGGTTGCTAGGGAGGGTAGAGTCACATGGGGTAACCTCCTTGTGGTCGCGATTAGTGGTTCTCGCTCTCAATGGGGCGTGTGGTAAGTTGTACATGGATCGTGGAGAGTAGCATGAGCCTCCACATGCTGTGAGTCTCCGCGGTGTCATGCACAACGAGTCACGTGATAAGATGCACGGATTGACGGTCTTAGAAGCGGAGGACAACTGAGACTTGTCCTCCGCCACCCGGATTGAGGTGAGTAACCGCACCACCACAAGGACCTACTAAGTAGTGGGAATTGGGCATTCCAAATTGGGGAGAAAAGGGGATAAAAAAAATAAATAATAAAAAAATAAAGTGTGTTTCTTCAAGCACGTGTCTTTGCATTTAACAGCCTTTCTTGTCATGTGTTACTCTAAGACATTTTACAGGTCTTAAACCACTGTTTCGGGTAGATTACCCGCTCATGAAATACCTGCATTTGGACGAGGAGCTGGATTCAGCCTAGTCACATCTGGCAGATAGCGGGTGCACATTTCACAACCTGGGCTATTGTTTAATATATCTGCCAACTTCCCAGATCCATGGTTTTGTCATTTACCGATATTGTCGATCATTGTCTGTCAATGAGTGTCGATATTGGCATCGGGAGATTTGTAAGACATCGTCGATATCTGATAACATCATCCTATCGCCCAGCCCTATATGCCAGCATTCACGTGACAATATAAACATAATTACAGTGCTATAATTACAACCACCAGTCATTCACGATTGTCTACAAAGAGTTAACTCAGAGTTGAGGGTTATCTGCCGAGCTAGAACATGACGTTTTTTCAATGAAGTGATGATAGCATCTTTTTTCCCATAATGAAAATGAATGGATCTCCTTTTGTGTTCCATGGAAGAAAGCCACACGAGTTTGGAACAACATGAGGGTGAGCAAATATTTCATATTTAGATGCACTATCCCTTCGACTATCAAGATAGATCAACAGAAAGCCTTCAGCACATCTAAAACTGAGATGACAACCACATGCAAACAGTTAAATACACATTGAAGACATACAGTGCTTCGTAAGAGGGCGACTTCGGCATCTCTGATGGCGGTCCGTGTGCATGTGGCCTTCACGCACCATTCAGGCATCCAATAGAGCAGCAGGAAGAGAAAACCGCCCGTACAGAGACCGCCGACTGCCACCAGAACCAGCTTCCATCGGCACAGCCGATATCCACTCAACTCCTAGAGAGAGATAACCAGAAACAATACAACTTTTGGAAGTAGCATTTATTACAACAAAGCATGACAATTTAACGGTGCATGCAAACAGAGCAATTGAGAGATCGAGGAGGGATAAACAGAAAGAAAACATACCATCTCATCCTCCAAACCCTTGTTGACAATCTTCACGTCTTCCTTCTCCATCCTGATCTTCAGTCCTGCCTGGAAAACTGCTGCTCTCCTGCAACCACACGCAGAGAACACACGCTGACTGTGTGTGTATGTTGTACAGGAAAAGTTGTGTGCAGGGGCCCAACAACAGCTGTTATATCATTGGCTGTATTGACAACCAGCTGACCAGAGATGACACACACACTCATGTGCACACTTACACACAAACATTGAGAGGAACTTCCTGCGAGTCATGATCCCGAGTGCTACAGCTGAGTGCCACGCCGTGGGTGTTTTCAGCACAGCTATCAAACCATTGGGTTATCTTTAAAATCACAATCATATTCACACACTTATCAGCCGTTTTATTTAATCACGAGGAAGAGGGAGATTAATGGTTGAATAATGTTGAGAAGTGACAGGAATGCCTAGTGTGTAGTTGAGCTCTTTGCAGAGGATGATGCATCAGGAAACTGAGGAAGAACATCAGGTCAATCATTCTACAGCTCTTTCAAGCTCTCATAATCATTACACACATTCAATCCATCATTATCAACAGACCACCAGCCAGACAAAGTCTCGGCCATAAAAGACGCCTTTTCCCGCATCATAAAAGTATTCCGGTAACCTTCTTTACATAGTTTATCTTCTCCCTTCATTTTAGGGTGAATCTCATGAAACCTTTCAAGAAAAGGTCGCGTTTCGGTCACATTTCACTCCAAAATTAAAATAAGAAAATACATATTGCAAAAAGAAAATTATTAAAATTATTTTTCATGACAATTATGTGCCACAAATTCTCAATGGAATAAATACCATAATGCAAATAAATAATGTATATAGGTTATAATTATTCATCATGGTAGTATCTGTTGCACACCTTTTAATTTATGCTAATTTTAGAAATTTGTATCCATACAAAAAGTCACAATAGTCCCTTTTACAAAAACAGCCCCAAAAAAAATAACTGCATTTTTCTGTTTAGAGGTGATGTGTGAACACGGCCTGTTTGAAGATACCAGTAAATCAGCTCTGGCAATTTCCCTGAATGAGAAGTTGTAACAAAACCTGAAAAGTTCAGTTGTTTTGCGATGTGTGAACGCGGCCGTAAGATTAACGGTTTGAGCACGTACGAGGTCAGCAAAACTGAAAAAAGACAAAAACCATTGCATGTGTGAATAGCAGCGGTACATTTACCAGTAAAGGCAATTCTACAGTTTTACTGCAATTTAACGGGTTTAACCCTTCATGCTCTGAAGGTTTTTTTGGGGGGGGTTTTTTTTCTCTCCCCTTTTTCTCCCCAATCTGGAATGCCCAATTCCCAATGCGCTCTAAGTCCTCGTGGTGGTGTAGTGACTCGCCTCAATCCGGGTGGCGGAGGACGAATCTCAGTTACCTCCACGTCTGAGACCATCAATCCGCGCATCTTATCACGTGACTTGTTGAGTGCGTTACTATGGAGACATCACGCTATTCTCCGCGGCATCCACGCACAACTCACCACGCACCACACCGAGAGCGAGAACCACTAATCGTGACCACGAGGAGGTTACCCCATGTGACTCTACCCTCCCAAGCAACCGGGCCAATTTGGTTGCTTAGGAGACCTGACTGGAGTCACTCAGCACGCCCTGGATTCGAACTCACGACTCCAGGTGTGATAGTCAGCGTCAATACTCGCTGAGACACCTAGGCCCCCTCTTAAGGTGTTTTTAAAGATTTCCTGTTTCAGTGGCATACCCAAAATGAAATGCTTATAACTCGAAGGGTCAAGTGTTTGGTGTCATTTTAAAGAAAGCATTTCAGATTTTTTAATGATATAGATTATGATAAATTGAGACTCTCAGACTAAGAAACTGCTGAAAAGTCCCCCCCCCAAGAAAATTGAGCCAAATATGTACTTTGTTATTTTTCAGATTTTATATTATATCTCTCTAGATGTAAATGAGGTAGCTCCGAAAAACTGCTTTTGTTTTGTTCCTATCACGTCAACTGTAAAGGGAAATTGTGTGTTGATATGACAAAGCAATCAAAATAATTTATCATAATGTCCAAAAACGTCTCCAAACAAATAAAACATAATAATTGTACATAAGAACTAATTACACATGCAAACACAACAATGACTAAAGGTTTGTATAACATGCAGACTAGGGCTGAAAGGATTAGTTGACATTGTCGACAAAATTTAGTCGAATAGTCGTTTGATCTCATTTAACGTAACGAGATCATATGAAACTAATGATGGCACGTGAGAGAAGCACTGCAACTCGCGACTGACTGAGGAGAGGAAGAATTACACAGATCACAGTCCAGATGCACTGTAAACTTTCCAAACAGCTTCAGCTGATGTAGATCACAAAGTATGAGGAAATTATACAAAAACACAAAACAAGTAAATACATAAGCATTCTCCTTGTGGAATACAGCAGAGCCGGAGCTGACTCACAGCTTAAGCAAAATTTGTGTGTCAGAGCGTCTTTAAAGGAAACACCCCGGCGTTACATCTTAAATGCATCATTTATTAAAGCTCAAATAATACGTAAGCAGGTCATGTAAATAAGTATAAACTGCGAAACTGGCCTTTCTCTGTGCGGTCAGTGCCACTTCTATGAGTTGTGTGATGTGACCCGATCTGAGGGGCAGAGATTGAAATTGCATCCGGCTGATGCACACTCTCCACACGCTTGCTCCAGTTAGATTATTACGTGATGGCTCTCCACGAAGTGAACCATAATACATGTGTTGCGGTGTGTACCTTATGAAGAAAATCAGCGATATGCAGCTCTATTAAGAAGAGAAAGTTTGTTTTTGGAGAGTTAAAGATGGAACGATGTGAATAAAAAGGTGAGAGAGGGTAGTTGTGACGAGGAGGAGGGCGGGGCCGGGCCGTGACTACGCACGCCCGGCCCCCAATCAGGCTAATCAGCCGAGGAGAGGGATAAATGCAGTTGGATGGAGCAGTTCAGGAGAGAGAGAGCCACACACAGCTGAGGTATGTGCATTTGTGTTTGTGTCTTTTTGTTTCATTAAATATTACTTTGTCTGTTCAGCTGGTTCCCCCTGGTACCTCGGACTGATCATTGAGGCACATGGCTTTTCCTACCACTGCTACGTAGATGACACGCAGCTCTATCTGTCGTTCCAGCCTGATGACCCGACTGTCTCAGCTCGTATATCTGCCTGCCTCTCGAACATTTCAGCCTGAAGAAACGCCACCTTAAGCTCAACCTTTTCAAGACAGAACTCCTCGTGATCCCAGCCAACCCATCTGCTGACCACAACCTCACTATTCATCTTGGGTCAACTACACTAACACCAACCAGAACAGCCTGGAACCTGGGAGTGGTGGTAGATGACCAGCTTAATTGCACTGCACACATCTCATCAACCGGATTCATGCTCTACAACATCAGGAAAATCAGACCTCTTCTGTCTTAATATGCTGCACAGCTCCTGGTCCAAGCTCTAGTCATTTCAAGACGGGACTACTGCAATGCTCTGTTGGCTGGCCTCCCAGCTAACACACTTAAGCCACTGCAGATGATCCAGAATGCAGCAGCGCGACTGGTCTTCAATCAGCCAAAAAGGGCTCATGTCACCCCACTCTTGATTTCACTTCACTGGCTACATGTAGCTGCCCGCATTAAATTCAAGGCTTTGACTCTGGCCTTCAGGACAGCCAATGGAACCACACCCTCTTCAATTCAATTCTCCAGGTCTATGCTCCAACTCACTCTCTGCAATCTATGAACGAGCGGCACCTGATGGTCCCATACAAAGAGGCTCAAAGTCTATTTCACGATCGTTCACTTTCTCTGTTCCACTGTGGTGGAATGAGCTTCCAACATCCACATCTTCCAGCTGAAAAAACATCTGTTCCACGAGCCCTTAACCAACCCACACTAACTGCACTTACTATTGAACTAAAATTTGCACTTAAATGTACACACACAAAGTCTTTCTTCTGCACTAGCACCTATACTACCTGAGCCACCTTGAGAACCTGACAGTGCAATACTATAGATATTGTTGAACTTTGTATGACAAATTGCTTGCTATGTTCCTCATTTGTAAGTCGCTTTGGATAAAAGCATCTGCTAAATGACTAAATGTAAATGCTCTGCCCTCCTATTGGCCAGGCTCTGAGCCAATCATGCAGCTTGTATTTACAAAGTGATGGAATGCTCGTGTCTTGCTCACATATCGCCATAAATATACCACAGTATTACAGGCTAGTGAGGACAGTCTACTCACTCCTGATGCAAAGTCTACTCCAAATGTATGCTGCCTTCTAAGATACAGTACTGTGCAAAAGTCTTAAGCACATAAGATGTTTCACAAAAAACATTTGTCTTAAGATGGTTATTTATATCTTCAGCTTTATTGTGTCAATAGGAAATATACATTTTATACTCCCAAACATTCCTTTTGCAAACAGAATAGAAGAACAGGGAGCCCTGCAACAGGTGGCATTGCCCCTACAGTGCCCCCCACTGAACATTGGGTCAGTCTGAGATTACACAAAGAGACAAAGAGAATAGATAGAAGAACTGTGGCAAATTCTCCAAGAAGCTTGAAACATCCTATCTGCCAGCAACCAAGCAAAACTGTGTCCAGGTGTACCTAGGAGAATTGGGGCTGTTTTAAAGTCAAAAGTGTTCACACCAAATATTGATTTAGCTCTTTTTCTGTTTACTGGACTTTGAATGCTGTTAATTGATTAATGAAAACTATTTATGTCATTACTGAATTAGGAAATCCTCCCTTTTTTTTTTTTTTCACAAGTGCCTAAAACTTTTGCACAGTACTGTACCTTCTTTTGGCCTAATCCTAGCGAGACAGCTCAGTAGAAACAGACTAGCATGTGCCCAACAATAGGGCATCAGGGTAGCAGCAGGGCAGAAAACAGCTATAGAGAGGTATGTGTGTGTGTTAGACAGCGGGGTGTCAGTGGCCATCCCCTGCCCTCTGCTCTCTGCCACAGGCCCTGATCTTATCTGCTCTCCGCACCCGTACAACACACCACAGAAAGGGGAAATCAAACACAGGACCGAGCCCTTCCTACCATTTTCCCTGGCTGCAATGTGGCAACATTCTGTTCTCGGCTACAATTTGTAGGAATATTGCGAGTGCAACATAACTGTGCTTTTTTTACTTCCTTTTGAGAAGACTGTAACATGAATTCGAGGAAAAGACTGAAATTATAAACCTGACAGGCACATTTACCAACCCATGAACACAAACAACTTGAGCCCTGATTTACTAAAGGTTTATGTGTACAGTACACCTTACATGACAGATACTTTAAGGCATGTTTTTTATGGCATAATCTACAAACATGTTATTCATGTAAACTGCACAATGATGACTTTAAGACATTACAGCTTCATTTTGTAACAGCGTAATTTTCTGCAAAGCTGCTTTGAAACAATGTGTGTTGTGAAAAGCGCTATACAAATAAAAATGACTTGACAGAAGAATTACATAAGTTATTTTATATAATAATACAATTTTTGTCATAATTTCTCAACTTTCTTCAAGGTGCTGTAAGCGTTTTTTTTTCATGGAAAGATATGCAAACAAATTTCCTACTCGCTGAAAGATATTACTGAAATAAGTGTCGTGAGATCTCTCACCGGTCTCTGTGACAGCTCTAGACTCTGTAAACAGTAAACAAAAACGTGTCCGCAGACAATGACGCTTTCTGCCTGTCAATCATTTTGCACGTTCTCATAGTGTTGTAGTAGCAGCAAATTATTGAGGCTTAATGCCATTTTTATGCCATGTTGTTCATAACAGTTGTCAGCTGAGGGCGCTATTTTGCTGCTGTTGTTTTTGACAAACGTTTCTGCTCGTGTCTCAAAGATCATTTGGTGTCTCTGGAATGCAGGGTTTTGGGGAAAGGGGCGTGGCTAATCCAACGGCTCATCTTGACATCTTGTGGAAATTCTAGAATGGCTAAAATCGCTAACAACACCTTTAACCTCTGGCTTTTATTTTGGCAGAACATTCCAGGAAGAACACGAGCCGTGCGTCCACATGCCATGAGTGTGTGACTGTGCATGCAGACGAGATATATACTTATTAAATGCATCATTTGCAATTCACAAAACTATTTATTGGCTTCAAGAGACTTTGGATATAATGCACGAGTCAGAATGACTACTTTAATCGTGCTTTTGTGATTCTTTAATGTCATATTGGAGCTTGACAGTAACGGCTTAGACACACTCTTTAATAATGAGCTAATAAACAAGAGAGCGATCACTTCACTTCTGGGGATGTGGACTTTAATGTGCAACATAAACAATGCTTTTTCTCCCCATGAGTTTAAAGTAACAGTTTGTTTTCAAATGTATTCAATTTTCGGTAGTTGAAATTTTGGTGCATCCCAGGTTGTGCACCAGTGTTGAAACATGGCAAAGCTATTTGTGATGTGATGGCTTAACATGTAAACAATTCCACATTTTCTTCTTTGTGAATTATGAATTTAGGTGATATGGTCCCCTACTCCACTATCGTTCCGAAATGTCTAAAGAGTGTCATACACGGATATTCTCATCAACAGCTTATATTTACAATGCACTGCTAAACAGCAGGGATTTTATGTATGATAATGTCACATCATTTATAATAAATGCCCTATCCTACATATGTCAAATAACATTTTTAAAGGCATTTAGTGAGAGCCAAAAGTGCGTGGTATGGTTACATTTGGTACAATTACCTCACGCAAAAACCTCCTTCCAAGGTGATCCCAGCATATTTGCACAATAAAAGAAATGACCACTATATTTTGAATCTTCCGAAGACATACAATAGCTATGTGTGAGAAACAGACCATAGTTTCTGTTGTTAACTGTGAATCTTGCCCTCCACTGCAGCTCTCCTCATTTGTGCTTTAAAACATTTTTACATTTGACGTTGTTATTGGTTACGAGACACATGAGAACCAATGGCATTTGGTAATCACTGATGTCAAACCAGACTTCACACATCTTCAAGCAGCAAGTTTGAATATGTGCAAAAATAACACCAGAAAAATCAATCATCAATAGGAGGAGAATTCTTTGTGAAGACTCTGAAGGTGTAAAGGTAAATGTCATTTATTTTTTATACATCCTGGTTCATTTACCTTCAGACTCTGGGCGCTGTGGCCCTGGGCAATCCCTTCTCAGTGGCCTCTTTTTCTCTCGCTCACCACACAGACCTGGACTCCTGTGAGAAAAAGAAAAAGGAAATCTTAATTAAAGTCCATGAATCACACAACCTCCAGTCATTTAGCGGCAGTGTTCAGCAGCCCTCTCGAATCAGATATGTGAGGAACATTTATTTTATCGTGATTTATTGTGTCTTTACAACAAGCTCACAATGAGAAAAATAATTAAGGTGCCATAAATCAGCAGGTCAGTTAACGTACTCTACAGGACATTTATATCGCAAGTGTGTTATTTAAAACATCTGAGTATTTAATCAAAGACTGATGTTACCATGCCATCCTTACACAACACAGAAAAGGTTAGCAAGTGATTTTATCACAATCATGTAAACACGTTTAATGTTGTGGCTACACTTTTCAAACAATGTGTATTTTAGTGTTTATGGACTGAACCCATTCACTTCTATTGTAAGTGTCATACTTCAACTACCATTTTTGCTTCTTTATTTTTAAATAAATGAGGGTCGCAATATTACTATTATAGATTCGATTCAATATCGATTTATGTGGGTTTATTTCTGTTACATTGTCCAGTTTGCTTGCATATAAAAGAAATTATTTCTCAGCTAATGCTGTTAATTATAAAAGGCACCTTCTAGGTACAAATTATATTTTATTATTAGTTTTTCATGAAATTGGTCACATTTTAGCTTTTGAATAATGTTCAAATTCAGTCTATTCCATCAATGAATGTCTTAAAATGACATATATTTTGTTTCATATATATTTTTGTTACACGTTTTGTTACTTGCATAATTTGTACTATTTACAAGTATTTACACTGATATGTAGAACAAGTGCTTAATCGGTACTGTCTCTTTAAGACTAGTGGCATCAGCCAATAAGCGCGTATATCGAGAAGACATACATGATTTCTTTAGCGCATCCATGTGTGATTAGAAAGGAAAGTTTCTTTGTTGTTTTTTAATCAACAACTGACTGTAAAGAACAGAAAGGGTATTAAAAGAAACATTATTCAGTGACATATCCGTGGATCTCGTCTTTGGACACAGAACGAGTTAAACTAAACTTTACTCTTAACACACTTTACTCTGTGCTAATAACTTCTCTATTATACTACTCAATCAATACTGAGTGAAATATGAACATTTACCAGACATTATAGCGTGAGATTTGGTCGCATATGTGAGCGATTTCCTCTCAATAGCCGCTTTTCCACTATCGGGTCAGTGCGAGCCAGGGCTATAGGGGTCAATAGCCTCGGACCGAGCCGCCAGACCAAAATCGATCTGCACTCCCACCATTGGGCCAATAACTCCGCAATGTTGCCCAAAAACCCACTCTTAAAACGCTGCTGCGGTGCCAACGTCACACACCTGGCCCATTTCACAAGCAAGAAGGAAGCTCAAGATGAGGTATCATGTTATCTAGAATATCGAGTTTATATTGAATGTAAACAGCAAGACAAGTTAGTGTTGACAACTCAACTGTACCTGCCATGGTGTCCCGAGTGATCTCTCCGCTAACAGCGAGACGATGTCCCAGCACACCGTCTATGAAAGTTCACCGAACCATGAAAAGGCACCGCTTTGTCTATTGGGTGTTTTTACGGATTTGTACTGTGCCTGCATTTTTTAAGTAATTCTTTTCCCGAACCTGTACTGTTGTGCCCTGAATACACAACCTGGGAAGTTTGGCGAAACGCCGCCTTTGACATCAATCCCCAGTTGGCCTTGTTTGGCCCAAGGGTAATTGGCGGGCCAAAGGCCATGGAGGCACCGAGGCAGCACGATGAAGCCCCGGAAGTGACAGTGGGAATGCAACTGGCCCTGGCACGCAATAGCACGCCCTCATTTGGCCCGATAGTGGAAATGCGGCTATTGTAAAAGAGGGTTGCGCATAAGTGAAAGATCAATGTTAAGATTTAAGAATTGATAGAGATCACTCAAACAAAGATTGATTCTATCTAATGATCTATATTTTCTTAACCACCCCGATAATTCATTATTTCATTACTTTTAAGATAACAAATGAATGGAGTTCGCTAGTTCGAATCCCAGGGTGTGCTGAGTGACTCCAGCCAGGTCTCCTAAGCAACCAAATTGGCCCGGTTGCTAGGGAGGGTAGAGTCACATGGGGTAACCTCCTTGTGGTCGCTATAATGTGGTTTGTTCTCAGTGGGGCACATGGTGAATTAAGCGTGGTTGCCGCAGTGGATGGCGTGAAGCCTCCACACGCGCTATGTCTCCGTGGCAACGTGCTCAACAAGCCACGTGATAAGATGCGCGGGTTGACCGTCTCAGACGCGGAGGCAACTGGGATTCGTCCTCTGCCACTGAGGCGAATCACTATGCGACCACGAGGATTTAGAGCGCATTGGGAATTGGACATTCCAAATTGGGAGAAAAAGGGGAAAAATCCAAAAGAAAAAAAAAGATAAATGAATTGCAATCATGTTCTAGTTGTCCATGATTCATAGGTAAGGGTATAAAAAGGTATTGTACTTTTTCTGAGAGACTTCCGCTGAGAAATCGTCCGGTCGTTTGATTTCTAATAAACTCCATGTAAGAGAGAAAACTAGACTCTTGATTTTTACTAAATTCCACTACAGTGGGCACGGTTATCAGCCGATGCCAATCATTTCAAAATGCCAAATATTAGTCAGATAATCCTGGCTTATATACACCAGTCGATCACATTTCTATAATGTTTTCTTTCTGTGGACTAGATTAGTACAACCAACATATTTGCCTCAAAGAGATGCTGAACATACACTGAAAGCCTCAGGTACGAGAGAGCGACTGCCTGTTTGACACGATCTTGTCGTGCACACATGGGATTATTCAGACATCCCAGTTGATTGACTGTCAAAGTTTTCAGAGAACTCTGTTTGCTGTGTCAGTATTCTGTCAGAGCTTCATTTACAGGCAAGAACACAAGCATTCAAAACCATTTCCGTTTCAGCAGTCAGATGCAGTCCGTCTCATTTTTCAGAAGTGAAACCGCCCTGCCCACCCCAAGACAACAGCACCAAAACCACTAACAATACGCAATAATTCATGGAAGCCTTCAGTAGAAAAAGTGTGTATAAGTATAATATGCCTTCTTTATCAAAGTCGTAAGAACAAGAGGTTTTGTTTCCCTCTGTCCAGGGTCACCAACACTTTGACCTCAGCTCTAGTCTTGAGCTCTTCCGCTGTTAGACAACATGACCTACGCTGACATACTCCAAGTTCAGAACTTCTCTATCTTTCACAACCCAAACATAGGAGGAAAATATGAACAATGATGGAGTTTTCTCATGGCATATTTCAGCTGATAAGTGGCGGTTTAATAATTAGATGGCCTCAGCGGTGGAGTAACCGTTGGGTTAATGTGTCACAATAAAGGTGTGTTTTGTTACTTGATTTAGTTTGGAATTGAAAAGATAAAACAGTGCAGGAAAAACAGGAGATACAGGTGAGAAAATTGTCAAACCAATAAAAGATCAAACACTTTCTAAACAAAGATGGTAGGCTAAGTTTAGTCAATGTGATTCACATTAGCCAATGTGACTCATCATTCAAGAAAGATGAGTTACTAAACTTGCATGCAACATTAGTATTGATTTCAAAAGTTTATCACAATGTTCAAAGAAAACTGTAAAACCTTACACACAATCTAGAGTCCTGACAAACTTGCTGCAAATGTCCCACTCATTACCTTCACAAATGACCTTGTGATTTGCTGCAAATGTTTGCCAGAGGTTTGCAGCTCTTCACCGGTAGCGGCAACAATGAAGAATTTGTCAAAAAGCTCATTTGAATATTAAAATAATGAGTGGCGAATTTGCGGCAAATATGCGGCAATATGTTGTAAGTTTGTCAGAACTAGGTTTTTTTTTCATTTTTGCTGAGAAAATGGCAATTTCTAATCTTCTTTCAGGCTTTCGACAACATCTTACACAAAACAAACAATGACAAATATCACAGAATAAAAGAGAGGAATAAAAGTTTAACATAAGATACTAGGAGCTTCACACACACACACAATAAAAATGTATCTACAATAAAAACAGTACATGGCGTCGGTTTTCACCTGTAAGTACTCGTGCAGTTGCACATTGAGTTTAAATCATCTCCCTGATTAAATCAATTTTGAATTTCACTTAAATTAAAAGTTTAGCTTGATATGCTAATATAAAGATAGACAGACAGACAGACCGATAGATAGATTTTTATTTTTATTTTTTCTCAAGTTTTCTGTCCATGTGATCATGAATGAAATGACCCGTCAAACATCATAATCTCTCTATCGCTTGATTTGACCACTACTGCACTTTATTCTACGCTGTTTACAGGGTTCACACAAGGTCCTTAAAGTGCTTGAATTTATCTGTTAGAAATGTAAGAACTGGAATACCTGGAAAATCTCCTTGTTTTGATGAAAAGTGCTTGAGATTAAAACAGATCGTTTCCTCCGTGTAATGTGTGTCCATCAAAGATGAGGCGACTCCACTTTCATTAAATAATGTGTCTTAATATCTTTTCTGTTCTTTACAGTCAGATAAAAAAGTCCAAAGAAATATTCATTTTAATCTCACGCAGCATGGATGTGATAAAGAAAGCGAGAGATTCTCGTTGATGTTCGCTGAAGCGGAACACTGTGAGCCGCTCGTTGAACTCTTAAAGTGACAGTAACCTTTTTAGTGTTTCTGATACAAATGAATGTAAACTCAATGTTATTACTTATAAATTATACACGTTATTTCAAACAGTGATAGCTCATATCATTATTATATATACAATTTCATGATATAATATTAATATCATGTAGAATTTTACTATTTTAAGATGATAATAATGATGACAAACTAATGATTAAAATATAAATACACACTTTCACACAGTTTTTCAGGACCGGTTCTGTTCAGTTCTGTTGTTTATTCTGCATCTGATCAGACTGAATGTAGCTCCCTATTTCTGAAAACTTATTTGTGATCTTTTCTTATAGAGAAACTCTTATTATTTAAACTTTGAGCATTTATATTGTGTATTAAAGAACTTTATTTTGATGAGAAATTATGAGCATTTTGCTCAATTTTTTCAGAAGATAAACATTTTCTGTAATATTTTGTCAACATTTTGTCAATCGTGAACCTCATATCGTATATATAACCAAATCGTGAGATAACCATATCATCCCATCCCTACAACTACATATTATGATCCTACATTGTGCATTTTGTTAATTCTGACCATACTGTAGATTGTGTTCTGGTCACTGTTGTGAATCATCTAATTCATCAATTTACCTCTCAGAGTTACCAATCAGTACCACGTAACTTATTTAATATTCAAAGTAATTAACGGGAAATACAATTCTATGTTCTCCAATAAGCTTATTGAATGAGATAAGCTAATTCTGAAACTTTTTGAAAAAGCTGAAAGCTGCTGTGTGATGTGTACTTTTCTCAAGCATTTTTAAACGGCTTCTTCTGTAGTCAAGGACATCACAGAAAAACCCTCTAATCCGATTGCGGCCAATAACTTGGGTCAAGAAAGTATGATCAAAGCAGATGACGGATGAAGGAAAGAAAGAAAAACATTTTTAAAAGGAAAATCCCTTGACCATGAGAAATATTCTTCCCACAGAACACTTGATGCAAACTCTTGTGATCCTGTTTAAGAAGCTGTTAATGTGATGGTTATAGAATCATCTGGTTAAATAGAAGCACATGTAAACCAAGAATAGATTAAATTACACTATGATTTTAAAAGTTATCTAACATTAAGAGGTAAAGAAACCCACCAAGCATACCTGCAAAATCTGCCTTATCTTCTTGTCTTATATTGCAGTTATCCAGTGTCAAGTTACGATTGTCAAGTCCTTTAAAAAACGCTTTGCAAGCAAAATCTCAGATTCTCAAGAGCTCCAAGACTCTTTAACGCAAGATATCAAGCTGTCCTTTATCATACTGTACCACTTTATGGCTGAAGAGGACAGCTTGAAAAACGTCCTGGAGGATGGCAGTGAGAGTCGTTTGGAGGTGTACCCATCCAAAAAGCAGCAGTCTGCTGGTGAGCAGAAATTATAATAATATTAAAAAAATAAATAAATCAAACAGAAAAGGCGACCCGAGTCAGATTAGCAGCTCCTATTTTCAATGCTGCTCGAGAAAGGAAAAGTTGTGGATCTTCAAGAGATTACATTACGATTTTAGATAACATTGCCCGTTTCAAAGTACTGTTGACGAGAGTAAATTACCCTTCATAAATGTTTGTTGCTTCTGATTTTAGGTGTGGTGAAGATCCTTTATCAACACGGAAATATTACGAGGTTAAACTAGGCCTAGTAAACAGAGGTTCTTACAGCTTAAGGCAAGTTACATTTAAGACTTTAAGACTTTTTTAATGCCACTCGGAAGGAAATTTAAGACCAAATTTACAAAAACCAAAAAACGACATCAAAAAAGTTAGATGATCTACTTCAAATGTTGAAAAAAATGTTAACAATTTCTAATGTGGAACACGTGGGAAACAATAACAAACATAATAATCATGAATCATGATTTAAAAAGGCACAATTGGCTGAGAACTATAATTCCCGTATTTGTTATGTGCTTTAACGGCGGTATGCATTTAATGCATATTCAAAATACACAACTAAAAAGCCAATAATAATGTGTCACTTAAATGTGTCAGAATAAGTCTCCAACTCCCTCATTTGACTTGTATGATTGGTGTTGTCACTGTATTCAGAAACCACAGTACCTCTGCTTTCAGTGTAGGTGTACACCCGAATGTGATCCGGAGATCTGTTGCTGCTTGCCCTGGTGCTGGTATCGGAGATGGGGGTGGAGGCGCGGTGGAGACGAGGGTAGAACAGAACTGGGAAATACCTGCCGTCTGTTGGCGGGTTGACTTGGCAGTTTTGTGTTTCTCGCTCTTCATGTGGGATACCACAGCCTTGATTCCCATCGAGCCGAGTTTGAAACACTTCCTGCACAAAATACACCTGCGTGCCTCGTATACATTGCCTGGTTCCAGTTTCAGACATGCTGAGAAATCTTGATTGAATAGCCAGTTTTCATTGGATTTGCACATCCCCATGTCGTCGCTAGCTAGCAGACAGTACATCTGATCTGAGCATCCCGGCCGCAAACAAAATAAGTGTTGTTGGTTTCGCTATCCTAATCTGCGTGACGTTAATGTGAGAGGCATTCATAAAATCCTACTTCCCATGTCTTAGCATTTATAAGACTTTTGAAAGATTGATTTAAGACATTTTAATACCAATTAAGGCCTTATTTTTAGACTAATTAATTCAATGCCTTTTAAGACTTTTTAAGGGTCCACGGGAACTCAGAGTTTTAGTATGGTGAGATGAGATAGTATATAGGTAATGAAACAATGTAAAGTATAGCCTACATTAAGTAGAAGAGTTGGGTGGTATGCCGGTATATACCATGCAATGAAAGTAATATGTCGACCGTTTCAGTGGGCAGGACTGCTTTACATTATTTACATCTGAGAGTAAACCCTGAGAGTAACAGGGCTCCAGACTGTGATTAAATGGTTGCAAAGGCAACAAAAATAAATAAACCGTGATATAAAATGTCACATCTTTAACAAAGTGTTAAAATCTGAGCCAACAGCCTGGTGCTGAAAGGTTGACAAGCTGTTTAAAGTTCTTGTTTCAAAGTTAGTCTTTCAGATGTAATCTGTGGTTTTTGCTTCACACTTTGGTCCCAAATTCTACATTTGTTCCTATTTTAATCCACCGTCTTTCATCAAACCTCCCATGGATGGTGTCGGTTGATCTTGGACTAGTTGTAGGTAAAGAGCGTACGGACTGCTAGAAAGGTCTTACTCATTCTGCTGGCATTGAGGATTCTGAGAGCAAACACACAACAGGGACTTGCACCATGTCATGATATGTCACACTTCGGCTCTGATTCAACATTGGCAGACTTTCTATCATACGCTAGTGTTTTAGAGTGCGTCTGCTGAAAGTATTCCGTAATCTCGGCATCACCTCAAAGCTCTGCGGGACATGAGCGTTAAACCACATGAGCAAACTTCTGAATTTCACTTCACCCATGTCACCAAGATATGAATTGGGGTATCAGGGTTATGGGTCTAGTGGTCAGGACCAGAACCTTAAAAAAGTCTTTGTACATTGGCCCAATTACAAACCTGAACATTAGTACTGCAACTAACATTTATTTTGATAGTCGATTAATCTTCGTTATTTTGGTTAGACTGACGGGAATACATGTGCACTTGCTTGCTTAGTGAAGTTTAATGGAGACTTGCTTGTGGTAAAGACAACAGTTTTGCGAAATGGAAATACACACCTGATTTTGGATTTACAGTATAACATGTATACGTTATAAAACAAAGAAAATAACAGTTTAAAGAAAACGAGGCACTGGAGAGAAACGTCTCTCAAACAACACAAGCACACTGCCAACGCACCTCATGCAGCAACCGGTCCACATTAAACTGTATGCTTATGATCTCTGAAGAGTTTAACGTTAAGTGCTCCCGTGCACTGGACAAATTGGGACATGTTTTTTTCCCACTTCAGCTCGTCTCAGCCACTTTCAAACGAGTTTCATCATGCAAACACATTTTTCACTACTGTAAATTGACATCACTAATAGAGTTTCTTCATGCACGGCGCACATAACTGACTTATCAATAAGGGTATTTGTTGTCAATTATTTTCATTATCAATTATTTTATTTATTAGTTATTTGCAGCACTACTGAACATCACAATTCCTACATCTTGTTGGCTACTCTAGTACAAGTACTTTGCAATCAGCCTAAGCTCTTTCAGATTCTGATGATTCCTGGAAACAAAACCCAAAAATTTTTTTGATCCATTCTGATGTGCCCGTTAAATAAATCTACATAGATTATAACACAAATACAACTTCAGTGACTTCAGTGGATCATATATGAAACCCCCCTAGTTCAGCGGCAAGCATTCACACCACTACTGACAGTATTTCTGGCATAATGTTGATTACATGAGCGCGACGGTCAGTATGCGTGCAGCCGTGCATTCGCACGCTATCATTCAACCATGCACATGCTCGAGAGTCACTTACCACAGAACGAATCCATGTCAAACCCGTTTGAAAAGCTCACCATATATGCATGATCATCATGATAACAGTAATAGTTTATCTTGCAATAACGCCGTTGAGATGTCTTCACGCAATTGATTATTCATGAACTGCATTACTTCAAGAGGGTGAACAAATCCTAATGATGTGTCACTAGAGCAGTTTTGGAGTAAGTTCAGAAAATATGTCTTTTGTTTTTGAACACTTTTTGTCTATTGGTTGACAATGTTTTTGACAGCTCCTTAGGAAAATTAACCATGGTTTTATTATAGTAACCACAATTTAATCATGGTACTTGTAGTTAAACCATAGTAACTGCTAAATTATCCATAGATATACTACAATATTACTATAGTAACACCATGGTTCGTTTTTGTAAGAACTGATCATGTCTGTTTTCTATACGGCAATGAATGTAGTAGAAAGTGTCTCTTTTGAAAAATAAATCTAAACCATGAGAAAATGAAACGGTTACACTGTTAATTTATGTTTTATACTTTAATACTCTCACTATAAAATTCATTCTATAAAACTAATAAATAAATAAATATAAATTAAGAGTGTGGCCTGCAAGGATTTAGGGGTCCTGCTTTGCAGTCCCTGAGTTTTCCAAAGTTTAGTAGTCCTGATCTAGTGTGATGAAACCGCTTACTAACCTTGTCTGTGTAAAGTTGCCCAGTATTTCAACTTCATTGTCATAATGCCGATAAATCACGTAGGCGTCAATCCTGGAAACTTTCGTGCAATGAAAATAATACAAACAAAAAAACCAGCTGACATTTTCATCAGTCTTCTGTTTTTTCTTAACAAGTCGGCGTGTGATCTAGTCCATGATCCGACACACGGAGAAGACACGCCTTGTAAATAACAAGCCATTCCTCATAAACAGCTGCTTCATCTGTGCAGCCAAGAAATGCTTGCGCCGGTCCGGTTATGGACTGAGGTCCATTCTGATGAGTAGGGGTGGGCAATATGACCAAAATCCCATGGAATTTCGCCATGCAAAGGGTATGCGTCACTGCGCTTTAAGTACTTTTCAGTCAGCAATCCAAAATACATTTGAAGTCAGAAGTTTACATACACTTAGTTTGAAGTCATTAAAACTCATTTTTTAACCACTCCACAGATTTCATATTAGCAAACTATAGTTTTGGCAAGTCGTTTAGGACATCTACTTTGTGCATGACACGAGTAATTTTTCCAACAATTGTTTACAGACATACTGTTTCACTTTTAATTGACTATATCACAATTCCAGTGGGTCAGAAGTTTACATACACTTAGGTTGAAGTCGTTAAAACTCATTTTAGTTTTGCCAATTCGTTTAGGAGATCTACTTTGTGCATGACATGAGTAATTTTTCCAACAATTGTTTACAGACAGATTGTTTCACTTTTAATTGACTATATCACAATTCCAGTGGGTCAGAAGTTTACATACACTAAGTTAACTGTGCCTTTAAGCAGCTTGGAAAATTCCAGAAAATGATGTCAAGCCTTTAGACAATTAGCTTCTGATAGGAGGTGTACTGAATTGGAGGTGTACCTGTGGATGTATTTTAAGGCCTACCTTCAAACTCAGTGTCTCTTTGCTTGACATCATGGGAAAATCAAAAGAAATCAGCCAAGACCCCAGAAGACCTCCACAAGTCTGGTTCATCCTTGGGAGCAATTTCCAAATGCCTGAAGGTACCACGTTCATCTGTACAAACAATAGTACGCAAGTATAAACACCATGGGACCACACAGCCATCATACCGCTCAGGAAGGAGACGCATTCTGTCTCCTAGAGATGAACGTAGGACCTTGTGAAGATGCTGGAGGAAACACTTAGACAAGTATCTATATCCACAGTAATACGAGTCCTATCAACATAACCTGAAAGGCTGCTCAGCAAGGAAGAAGCCACTGCTCCAGAACCGCAATAAAAAAGCCAGACTACAGTTTGCAAGTGCACATGGGGACAAAGATCTTACTTTCTGGAGGAATGTCCTCTGGTCTAATGAAACAAAAATGGAACTGTTTGGCCATAATGATCATCGTTATGTTTGGAGGGAAAAGGGTGAGGCTTGCGATCCGAAGAACACCATCCCAACCGTGAAGCATGGGGGTGGCAGCATCATGTTGCGGGGGTGCTTTGCTGCAGGAGGGACTGGTGCACTTCACAAAATAGATGGCAACATGAGGAAGGAAATTATGTGGATGTATTGAAGCAACATCTCAAGACATCAGACAGGAAGTTAAAGCTCGGTCGCAAATGGGTCTTCCAAATGGACAATGACCCCAAGCATACCTCCAAAGTTGTAGCAAAATGGCTTAAGGGCAAAACGTCACGGTATTGGAGTGGCCATCACAAAGCCCTGACCTCAATCCGATAGAACATTTGTGGGCAGAACTGAAAAAGCGTGTGCAAGCAAGGAGGCCTACAAACCTGACTCAGTTACACCAGTTCTGTCTGGAGGAATGGGCCAACATTCCAGCAACTTATTGTGAGAAGCTTGTGGAAGGATACCCAAAATATCTGACCCAAGTTAAACAATTTAAAGGCAATGCTACCAAATACTAACCAAGTGTATGTAAACTTCTGACCCACTGGGAATGTGATGAAAGAAATAAAAGCTGAAATAAATCATTCTCTTTACTATTATTCTGACATTTCACATTCTTAAAATAAAGTAGTGATCCTAAATGACATAAGACAGTTTAAATGTATTTGGCCATGGTGTATGTCAACTTCTGACTTCAACTGTGTGTATTCTCAACAGAAATGTTGCAATGACTGACAGCAGCTATCTAACCTCTTGCCCTTTCTAAACCATTCTAACTACATACAATGACAATCCTACGCTTGAACTCTCCAGTCTGACAAAAACAAGCTCTCTCTCCTCTTCATCAGATGTTTTGGCATCCAGCTCAGTTATCAGTATATCCTTAACCGACATAAACCAGTGGAAACATGCATTACGTCCAGGATCATCCTGTATCCAAAACACATTCAACCTTTAGCCACCCAGACTGAGACAGAGGTCAGAGGTCACTACTCCTGAAGTTAGCCATAATTCTTGAAAGTGGTGTCTGGAAACTAGACTCTGCTCTTTGACCAAAGATACAAAAACATTTTAGACATTAAAACTTAAAATGATTCAAATCTAACTAGACAGAAACATCAACAGTGCAGCTTGACATGAACCTTTTTTGTCAACATAAAATTAAGGTAAAAACGTACAAACACAAGTGCATATTTTAGGTGCTTTAACTGGTCACCATTTCTTTTAAGTTTTACATCATTTTAAATCACTATAATAATAATAATTATATAGCCTAAGAATTCAATAAATGTTGTTTAAAGCAGATTTAGACGACGTTTGGCATGCAACACTACAGGACACAGTTTGACATGTGATGACAAATACACAAATAGAGCTTTATGTTGTGTTCAAGAGAATCAGTAGTTGATAAAGTAGTCTGTTAGTCTGGTGTAAACACTGCATTAAAGGAACAGTTCACCCAAAAATGGAAATTCTCTCATCATTTACTCACCCTCATGCCATCCCAGATGTGTATGACTTTCTTTCTTCTGCAGAACACAAATTAAGATTTTTAGAAGAATATTTCAGCTCTGTAGGTCCATACAATGCAAGTGAATGGTGACCAGAACTTTGAAACTCAAAAAAGCACATAAAGGCAGCATAAAAGTAATCAATAGCAGCTTTTCCACCATCAGGCAGAACGGTTCTGAGCAAGGTACGATGGATATGTTACATACAGTCTCCTGATTTCACCCCACCATACTGGAAAAAGAAACTGTAACCGCGGCAACTGGCCCGGATCGATGCGGTTTTGCGATGAGAACTGTTCGGCCCGGTGGTCATAAAGCTGCTAATGTCTTCTGAAGCGATACAATCAGACCAAAACTCCTTTTTCACTTTAAATCTTGACATCCACAGTCTCCTTGGCAATCACGATTTCAAGCTCAATTTCACTTCCTAGTACCTGACTCATGCACAGAGCGCTAGATGGCGCTATAGGAAGTGTAATCGAGCTTGAAATCGTGATTGCCAAGGAGACTGCGGATGTCAAGGTTTTGTTATATGTGATGTCAAGTGTTATATTTTGGTCTGTTCTAATCCAAAACTGATCGTATAGAACACATGGATTAAACCACTGGAGTCATATAGATTACTTTTATGCTGCCTTTATGTGCTTTTTATGGTTGGTCACCATTCACTTGCATTGTATGGACCTACAGAACTGAAATATTCTTCTAAAAATCTTCATTTGTGTTCAGCAGAAGAAAAAGTCATACACATCTGGGATGGCATGAGGGTGAGGAAATGAAGAAAGAATCTCAATTTTTGCGTGAACTATCCCTTTAAACACATACATTCATGAAACTGCCCCCAAATCACGAAGTACACTCCAAAAAAAAGCTCAAAGGACATGACAAACCAGCTAATCTCTCTCTATCAGATCACTGTAAGCTTTCAAACGCATCGCACATGCTTTAACTTTCTTTGCCAAAACTGTATCTTGTGTCATCTTGAAAAATAAACACATTTTACTCTCCGTTCTTGTCAGAGAGCATTCTGTCTTTTTTAGCGGTGTATAGTAAACAGACACGCAGATCACACAAGTTCAAGGTGCTTAAACATCAATATAAACCAATAAACACAAGACTACAGCTGTTATAAACATTCACTTAGGTAATAGGTGTGGTGGTGGCATAGTGGGTAGTTGGTTCAATCCCCACAGCCACCACCATTGTGTCCTTGAGCAAGACACTTAACTCCAGGTTGCTATGGGGGGATTGTCCCTGTAATAAGGGCACTGTAAGTCACTTTGGATAAAAGTGTCTGCCAAATGCATAAATGTAAATGTGAAGTAAAAGCCAGAAGCTGCTCAAAGACTCATGAGAGAGGAAGAATACAGGCAGCACTTCCTACTGACACATCACTGAAGAGTGTGTGTGTGTGTGTGTGTGTGTGAGTGAGAGTGTGTGTGTGTGTGTGTTGCGTGTGTGAGTGAGAGTGTGTGTGTGTGTGTGTTGCGTGTGTGAGTGAGAGTGAGAGTGTGTGTGTTGCGTGTGTGAGTGAGAGTGTGTGTGTGTGTTGCGTGTGTGAGTGAGAGTGTGTGTGTGTGTTGCGTGTGTGAGTGAGAGTGTGTGTGTGTGTTGCGTGTGTGAGTGAGAGTGTGTGTGTGTGTTGCGTGTGTGAGTGAGAGTGTGTGTGTGTGTGTGTGTGTGTGTTGCGTGTGTGAGTGAGAGTGTGTGTTTTGTGTGCGCGTGTGTGAGTGAGAGTGTGTGTGTGTTTTGTGTGCGCGTGTGTGAGAGAGTGAGAATGTGTATGTGTGTAACACTTGAGTGTGTGTTGTGTGTGTGTGTATGTGGGAGTGTTGTGTGTGAGAGTGTGTGTGTGAGTGTGTGAGTGAGAGTGTTGTGAGAGAGAGTGTTGTGTGTGTGTGTGTGAGAGAGTGTTGTGTGTGTGTGTGAGAGAGTGTTGTGTGTGTGTGTAGTGTGTGTGTGAGAGAATGTGTGTGTGTGTGTAACACGTGTGTGAGTGTGTGTGTGTGTGAGAGAGAGAGTATGTGTGTGTATGTGAGTTTTGTGTGTGTGTGTGTGTGTAAAACACGTGTGTGAGTGTGTGTGTGTGTGTGTGTGTGTGTGTGTGTGTGTGTAAAACACGTGTGTGAGTGTGTGTGTGTGAGAGAATGTGTGTGTGTGTGTGTGTGTGTGTGTGTGTGTGTGTGTGTGTGTGTGAGAGAGAGAGAGAGAGAGAGAGAGAGAGTATGCGTGTATGTGAGTTTTGTGCGTGTGTGAGAGTGTTGTGTGTGTGTGTGTGTGAGAGAGAGAGAGAGTAATGTGTGTGTGAGAGTGTGTGTGTGTGTTATATATGACACTCACCCAGAAGCACCGGGACTGAAGATCACCTGTGTGTCATGATGATTGCGGACAAAGAGACGCGGAGTTCAGACTCGTGTGTGTGTGCCGCTGTTACTGACAGCCGATGAGCGCGAAACTAGCCAGATCTGCCTCAGCATGTACAGGAAATGATACACAGGATGTGAGGTCACCGTGGAAACTGCGTCAGGTGTGAGTGTAAGCGCATGCGCGTAGAGCACATGTGAGTGAGTAAGTGAATGAGTGATTGTTGTTGTCCTGAAAATGTCTGTACGTTTACTATATGAAAAAGGACGCTAGTACACTGATAGAAGTGTGCACTATGAAGCTGTGTGTGGCATGCAGTATTAACAGTGTTTGGTGATTTTGCCGTGCAAAGTGAATATGTGCTATTTGGCTAAATTATGACGAGAATATTGTGAGAGAAATCTGTAGTATAATGTTGAAAAACATGTCCCTTGACTTTTCAATCATGAAAAAGATTTTAAAGAGTCAAAAAAATAAAATAAATTATAGCAATTTTAAAAGCATCATTCTTTAACTTAATATTTTATTAAATAATATGAACTGGTTCGACTCTATATTGTTTTACACATTTTTAGAAAATGTATTTGAATTTGTCAATTGCCTGAAAAAATCCTTGTCGCCTTCATGTTAACCAGCTCTTCTTTGACATTTACCAGTTATTTGTTCATTTTTTACTCGTTTTATTTTCTCAAGTCAAGAATTAGTGCGAGGAATAACAAGTGTGCAAAAAAGCAAAACAAAATAATTATTATAATAATTAATAATAATATGTCACTGGAGTTATCATCATTGGTGCTGAAAAAAAGAACAACAGTCAAGATGTCCTTTATGAATAAAAATAATAATTACCCTCTGCTTTTATGGGCGAACGCTGAACAGAAATTAAAATTCGGAAAGTCCAAATTTTTGAGAATGGCCCAATATTGATCTTATAATCATTTTAGTGAGATTCTCAAATATCTCAATCTCAAATTTAAGTTTATCAATCACAGATCTCTTTTTATTTCTGCTGTTATCAAAGAAATGTAACATTTATATAACCACCATTAAAGTGCAAACTTTATTAATGCAGTAAAACTCATATAATAAAGTGTATTTTAATGTATATTATTTTTCAAGTTTGTTTTTTCTGTATAGACCTAATGCTTAAATTTTATTCAACATTTTGTGCATATCTTTAAATTAAAAAAAGAAACTACAGATTTACATAATTACACTAGTCATTGCATACAGTTATATTTGACTGTTGTTAAATGAAAGGTGGGATATGATGACATCACTGTGCTGCACGTGACTGCACTAAGAGGGAGTGGCCTAACATAAAGAATTATCGTATACATGCTATATTGTATTATTACATAATACATACTGCTAAAAAGATTAAAAAAAAAAATCTTTATTATATTATAACAGGACCATGTAGGAAGGAGATGTATCACTAAACTTCCTCTCTTGCAATATATCTATATCTATACATCTGTTGATCTTACAATTTTGAGCATACTATTGCAGTCTTGTGGAGTAATAACACTAGATTCAGTATCTGCTTTGAGATCTTTATATGATGTACAACATGTGGGATGCAAAACATCTGAGCAGAGAACAAGTGAAATCACGTAATGATTTTATGAGCTTTATTGCCAATACTGAGAGGTAGTGTTATGTAAGAGTGAGTTGAGGCTATTTGTCCATCTGTCATGTATTTGTCTGTTCAAAGGTCAGTGTAACATATTAAGACCTCCTTTTTAACCCTTAAACGCATACATCGCGTCTTTAGTGACACGGGACCTCATCCATTTTTTGGAGTTGTGCCCACGCCTCTTTAGTATTCTTCAATCTCTTTCTTATAAATGGTGTAGCACAAAATTTATATATATATATATATATATATATATATATATATATAATGGTTTAAGTACCAAAAGTGTGTAGGGTCATTAGAGAACATATGTAAGATAATTTTTTTCTTTTCTTTTTGCACTTTTATAAATTCTATTTTCATGATTATTTCATATATCTATATACATTTATTATCTATTTCTTTGTTTATTACAAGAGAAATAATTACTGCATTCATTCAAATAAACACTATATCACGTTGATTTTCTGTGCAACAGTGAATTATCATTATTCCATATGCGTTTCCACATACATATTATACATGATATTTCTTACTCAAGGTGGCGCTGTTGTGATCAGTGATTGACTTGATTTACATTTGACATTTCTTTTTGATGAAGAAACAAGTAAACTATAGCAAGTTTAACACATGATCAGTATGATATGACTATTGTCATTTGGGTGTTCTACTGAAATTATGTACGTTTTGTGCATCTATTTAGACACAGTAAGTGCCTGAGAAAATACACACACATTACACGCGTGTAGATTATGTGTAGCCCAATATGTGTTTGACAGCCAGTTGTGTCTCATGAAATTTCAGTGTGAAAGTAATGAATCCAGTTCTAGATTTGTCCTGATTTGTTGCATTATCTCTTTAATATAATAAGATATATTTTATTTTATTATTTTCTAATCATCTTGATAATATTTTGAAAAAGAGCCAAATATGTAAGAGTGTTTGGCAGAGTTCCCTCCCATGCATTTAAGGGTTAAAGTCACCTGAGGTCTAACCAGCAACTGCTCCCCTGTAATTTATGAGAAGAGGGTGTGATGTGATCAGTCTTACATGACCAAATAAATTAAGCTTGCATTTTCATCTAATTAGCCAACAAGTCTTCTGAAATGACATCAAAACACATCCAAAACCATTGTTTTCATGTTTTGAATAAAGAAAACAAAGCACATTTTTGGAACAGGATTTTTTTTCCCAATATTGTTTTCATGACGGTTAAGCACATTTCCCTCCTGTATTCCAGAAAAATACTGCAATACAATGATTTAAAACATTTAAAAAATAAGCATAAATCCAGTATAAATACTTTACAATATATATATCAATTTTTCATGTTGCAGTAATAATAACAGATTATATTGGGGGGGGGGGGGGGGCTTAGTCGTTATGAAAATAATGTCACAATACAAAAACATCACACAGTGCCTGAAGAGCTTGAACTCAATCCACCTTGTTCTGTCCCTTAACAGGGAGCTCACGATGACGTACATGCCAATCCAAAAACAAACAAGAGTCTCCACATACAACTGCAGCTTCAGATGTTCTAATCCATGTGTGAGTCAGCTGTAAAAACAGAATTACACCTATTTAAACAAGCGGGACAATTTGCTTTCGTTTCTCCAAGTTAAAGTGGGAGGAGTGGATTAACCTCAAACTCAGGCCCCATATTGGCAGCTCGCTCGCTGATGCCCAAGTTCAGTGACATCAGAGCCGTTTGGTGAAATGATGGCTCAGCAGTCTTAGTCCACATCTGTATCAAAGAGGATTTTGTCTCGTCCAGAACCCAGTGAGGAAGCAAAGATTTAGAGAAACGGGGGGAAAAAAAGGGACTTATTTTTATTTTTATTTTTTTGGTCATTTCAACCTACGAAGGCATTAGAAGGTTACAGCTTAATGTTGCATTTGCAGGCCCAGACTGATTTATTTCACTGTTAAAATACTTCGTCCTACTCAGTTTAACATATCATTTGTAAGTTGATATGCACAAAAGGTGTAACATCACGACATTTTGACACTATCAAAACATTGCTTGGTTTGTTCGAGTGACTTGTCCAGTCCGCCACAACATGGACTCAACCAATGGCGTGAGTTTGGCGTGGGACTATCTGTTCATCCAACCAATTGCAGGAAGACTGTTCAGAAAACCTTTTTCCTTATTTTTGCCATTTAATTTGGTGACGCTAGTGGCACAAATGGTAAAAGATGTTATACGGAGATAATCAAATTAGCCAAAAATATTTCAAAAACAAACGCACAAGGGGTATGTATGCATGATGGGTGTTTGAATCCTGTGGAAATCTGCTGAACTTTCTGTGGCCGTAGAATCCATGTGGACTATGCATTAGTCATGTCCCCAACGCAAAGTCACCAGGACAAGAAATGTCCTCATGCGCTTAAAATACTTTAATCGACACACTGTCCCGCTATATCCAACAAGACTGAGTCATATACAAAGAGCATGAGTCTGGAGACCAACAAGAACACTGAAAACACATGCCGTCTTGTCTGCGCCTTATCTCACGCTGCTGGGCCTTTTCCAGTCCAGAAATTGAGGAAATGACCTCCCGACCTGGCGAGCCTGTGAAAGGGTGATATTGTTTTTATTAGGGCAGTCAATGTGACACCTCCCATCATTCGTCAATGTTCTGTATCGTCTATGCAAACGACAGGGCCGACAAGGTTTTCAGAGCCATCCCATTAATCAGTCCTGTGGCTCTGGAGAGGGAAGGGGACAACAATGGAAAAAGCGCTCCATGTGAATGACAGGGAAAGGGCTGAGAGCCTGAGATTTTACATCATCACATCACCTCCTGTGCTTGGCCAGTGAACAGTGGCATATAAAAAAAGGAAAATGTGTCTGGTCTTATGAGTTCCATAAAAAGCTTGTTTGTGATGTAAATGATGCTATAATATTAGAATATAAACATGTATTGCACTGTTCCTTTATTATCCTTCAACTGAACAAACAAAATCTGATCTTGTGTTACATAATTACTGCATGCCCATTTGACTTGCACGTCGTTTATTTTTGTGATTATTTGATCGGCAACTTCTCAGCTAGCTGTGTGCGGTTGCAGAGGCAGATGTGAGAGCCGCGGCTGCTGGTTGACTTTGAACCCGAACTCACTCGCAAATCCTGGAGAGGAACCGACTGCACTGTCTGCAGATCTTCAGGGGCTGGAATCAACTGCGCTTTTGTTGCTTCAAAGTCCCACTGTATTGATGGAAGAAAAGCATGAAAGTGTTTTAAAGAAGGTTTATAGCAATAATGGCCATGCACATTGAGATTTTTAGTTAGGGTTTTTTTTGCGTTGATACGACAAAGCAATCAAAAGTTATAGCATTACAAAAATAATTTAACAGTGTCCAAAAACATCTCCAAACAAATAAAACATAATAATTGTACATAAGAACTAATTACACATGCAAACACAACAATGACTAAAGGTTTGTATAGCATGCAGACATGATTTTAGTAATGAGATTTCACAGAATGAGTTTCATTCTGTGTCATTTGAGTCATCATTGAGTCTGTCATGTATTTGGCGCCATCTCCTGGTGGTCATATGTAACTTTGTGCTTCATGTGGATTATCTAATGATTTATGCATCTGATTATCTTGTGTATGGGCTCGTTTGAAAGATAATCACCTCCTCTAAGTAAAGGTGTGTGATATTATATGTTCTGTTTATTGTCCGTGAAGTTCTAAGCGAAAATGCGTCATACAAGCAACACCAACATAATTGTCAAAGACATATACTTAGCTATTACTCGCTATATTTTTGTCTGCGAGTAAAACAAATAGGCTGGTTGTATTTTACTCTTTGAGAGATTTCCAACAACATATGACACATGAATATTTGATCAGTATGATGTTTTACTGATTGTAATAATATGCACAGCGTCATTTTTTAAAATAATTTATCAAAACGGAACACTTCTGATTTATCTGCAAATTTCAAATCACTTGTTCAGTTTTGGTCATAATGCCTACAAACAATTTCTATTTTGTGTTGGTCAAGACTGTAGTTATTTTTATTTATTTATTTTATCCCATTTTCTCCCCAGTTTGGAATGCCCAATTCCCACTACTTAGTAGGTCCTTGTGGTGGTGCGGTTACTCACCTCAATCTGGGTGGCGGAGGACAAGTCTCACTTGTCCTCCGCTTCTGAGATCGTCAATCCGTGCATCTTATCACGTGACTCGTTGTGCATGACACCGCGGAGACTCACAGAATGTGGAGGCTCATGCTACTCTCTGTGATCCACACACAACTTACCACACACCCCATTGAGAGCAAGAACCACTAATCACGACCACGAGGAGGTTACCCCATGTGACTCTACCCTCCCTAGCAACCGGGCCAATTTGGTTGCTTAGGAGACCTGGCTGGAGTCATTCAGCACGCCCTGGGTGGTAGTCAGCATCAATACTCGCTGAGATACCCAGAAAGACTGTAGTTATTAATATTTTGACGATTATTTTTTATTTCTCGCGGTCCCATGCAAGCTTAAAGGGTTAAAATGTGTGAGAAAAGTCGCATGGTCTACTTTTGTGGTGTTTTTTTTTTTTTTTTGTCCATTTTGGTGTATGGACAGATGTATATTTCTAATGTATTTATGTAGAATACATGAATTATGTACCCGTAACGAGTCATTGTGAAGGAGAAATGTGAGGTGCTGAGTGTATGACTTGTGTGTAACAATGAACAAGGAAGAAATATTAGACATTATTTTGAATTTAAGTGGAAAAGTGTCTCAGAAAATAGCTTAATTAGTAAACCGATTACAATTTCAGAGAAATAATTAATCATTACTATTTAAGTAACTTACCCAACACTGACTGTTCACTTACCCAACACACAGACAGAAAAACCCCCTCGTTAGACAGCAGTGTCCTCTGTTTTCTATGCATCGGGCGGGCGACAGACCCTCTCTTAAAATAGCAGAGCAGGGGGCCAAATCTCCCGTAGACTGAACAAGCATTTTGTACCACTTCCGATGTAGAAAGTTCCTGCCTGGTTCCTTTATCACAGATCTTTAACAGCAGAACAATCAAGCAACAAGCCAAACCCACTTTCTCAACTGCTTTCAGTAAGTGACACAATGGATCAGAATTACAAGCATCTCACGTTTTGACTTGTGCTTGTACTCATTCTGCCCTCTTCATTCTAGATCATCTGCACAATTGCATAATAACATATGTAGAAAGAGTGATGCTTGCCGTAGCAAACACCACTAATTAATGGCCTGTGGAGATCCAGCTGAAGAATTTTCCGACATGTCAAATTTGCACTGAACCCGGAGCTGTACTTTATCAAACACACACATAGTGTTTAAGGAGGTTCACAGGCTTATCTTTTTCCTGTTTAGTGAATAAAACAAAGTTCAATTGTTTTCGTCCAGGGCGATTTGCCTTTGTTTTAGATTAAATGACATCCTCAGGTCACTTGGGTTTCTCAAAAGCCACATAGAGAGCCAAGAAGAGACTCTGCTCCTTCACAACATTTTCAGCAATACTGTTGCTTGTACAATTTCTTTTCAAATGTTACACAATTTTTAACAAGTGTTCAAGCAGTATGTTGAATAAAGACTGACTGTAGATAAAGTACATAAAGCCTTTTTTCAAATATTATCAAGAAACTCAACAGGAGTTTTCCCCCCACAAATTTGACTGTTTTAAATGTTTCACTTCAAATCTCTACTACCACCTGCAATCAAAAACTGACACATTGACATCTTTTCCAGTTTCCAGAAATGCAGCTGACTAATAAAGATCGCAGACAAAACATTTACTATATTTCATATTTTCTTAAATGAATTCTTGAGAAACACATAGCTATTGGTCAGCACAAAACCACCCAAATACGGTGCATCCGGAAAGTATTCACAGCGCTTCACTTTTTCCACATTTTGTTATGTTACAGCCTTATTCCAAAATGGATTAAATTCATTAATTTTCCTCAAAATACTACAAACAATACCCCATAATGACAACGTGAAAGAAGTTTGTTTGAAATCTTTGCAAAAGTATAAAAATAAATAAATAAAAATAAATCACATGTACATAAGTATTCACAGCCTTTGCTCAATACTTTGTTGAAGCACCTTTGGCACCAATTACAGCCTCAAGTCTTTTTGAGTATGATGCTACAAGCTTGGCACACCTATTTTTGGGCAGTTTCTCCCATTCTTCTTTGCAGGACCTCTCAAGCTCCATCAGGTTGGATGGGGAGTGTTGGTGCTCAGCCATTTTCAGATCTCTCCAGAGATGTTCAATCGGGTTCAAGTCTGGGCTCTGGATGGGCCACTCAAAGACATTCACAGAGTTGTCCCGGAGCCACTCCTTTGTTATCTTGGCTGTGTGCTTAGGGTCGTTGTCCTGTTGGAAGATGAACCTTCGCCCCAGTCTGAGGTCCAGAGCGCTCTGGAGCAGGTTTTCATCAAGGATGTCTCTGTACATTGCTGCATTCATCTTTCCCTCGATCCTGACTAGTCTCCCAGTTCCTGCCGCTGAAAAACATCCCCACAGCTTGATGCTGCCACCACCATGCTTCACTGTAGGGATGGTATTGGCCAGGTGATGAGCGGTGCCTGGTTTCCTCCAGACATGACGCTTGCCATTCAGGCCAAAGAGTTCAATCTTTGTTTCTCATGGTCTGAGAGTCCTTCAGGTGCCTTTTGGTAAACTCCAGGCGGGCTGTCATGTGCCTTTTACTGAGGAGTGGCTTCCGTCTGGCCACTCTACCATACAGGCCTGATTGGTGGAGTGCTGCAGAGATGGTTGTTCTTCTGGAAGATTCTCCTCTCTCCACAGAGAAATGCTGTGGAGAGAGGTCAGCTCTGTCAGAGTGACCATCGGGTTGTTGGTCACCTCCCTGACTAAGGCCCTTCTCCCCCGATCGCTCAGTTTGACCGGGCGGCCAGCTCTAGGAAGAGTCCTGGTGGTTCCAGACTTCTTCCATTTACGGATGATGGAGGCCACTGTGCTCATTGGGACCTTCAATGCTGCAGAAATGTTTCTGTACCCTTCCCCAGATCTGTGCCTCGATACAATCCTGTCTCGGAGGTCTACAGACAATTCATTGGACTTCATGGCTTGGTTTGTGCTCTGACATGCACTGTTAACTGTGGGACCTTATATAGACAGGTGTGTGCCTTTCCAAATCATGTCCAATCAACTGAATTTACCACAGGTGGACTCCAATCAAGTTGTAGAAACATCTCAAGGATGATCAGTGGAAACAGGATGCACCCGAGTTTAATTTTGAGTGTCATGGCAAAGGCTGTGAATACTTATGTACATGTGATTTTTTTTGTTTTTTTATTTTTAATACATTTGCAAAGATTTCAAACAAACTTTTCACATTGTCATTATGGGGTATTGTTTGTAGAATTTTGAGAAAAATAATGAATTTTGGAATAAGGCTGTAACATAACAAAATGTGGAACAAGTGAAGCGCTGTGAATACTTTCCGGATGCACTGTATAGTGCAGAAGTTAAGAACTTTTTAAGCTTCTTTAGTCTTTTCTGCGAGCTTCATTCAAGCTTTAATATGCCTTTTCTGGTATTCTGTCTTCTGACACCTGCATGGCCTCAGATAAATCGCTGACTATTCCTTTGATCTGTTTTGGTCTGTGACATGTTTCAAGCTTGTTGCATCTCTAGCCAACATTTGGGAAGGGAGCTCTTTGACAAGCTTTGCGGTTTTAATTGTAATATGTTAAACGATGGATCATGTAATTTTGCTGCACACCTGTATGTCTAACACACCCACCAGAGGGCGCCGCTCGCTCACACAGCGCTGACTGAAGTGAACACAGACTATTTTTGTATTAGAGATGTGCACAACGACTAATTTCACTAAAGTTTCAATGGAAATTTGGTAGTCGTCTAGTCTAAAAAGAAATAAGCCATCAAAAAACTGTCAAAATAATAGTATTAAAAAAACATTGTGTGTATATGTGACCCATTTGAAATATTTCATCTATTCCAATAGCTAAATCCAATACTAAATGCTACTGATAAATGGCATATATTGTGAAAACGAATGACAGGCATTCACGGAATCAACATTAGCATGTTAGCAACGTATAGGCATGTTTGTTGAAAACAACTGAATAGGCAGCGGAGGACCAGTAAGAGAAAATCGAATAGCCTGGTGAACGAAATCACCCAACATATCATAACAGTCATCACATTGCTGAAAATAATTAACAGGTAGGCAAAGTCTAAAAAATGCGCTGAAAGCGCTTATTTTGCAACGTGCATTATGATCTACAAAAAAAAGATGGCTTATGATGTGTAAAAAAATTAAATAAAAAGCTAGTGTAGAAAAACTGGCCTACATTATCCTATATGGCATCCACTCACAGAATAACATATTTAACCAATTTAACAGACAGCACTTCTTTGAAAAGTAGCCTATTGATGAACTGACAGAGTAAAAAATATGCATACGGTACATAGTCTACAAAGGCCATTTACTACTCAAACCATACATTTGTATTTAGCGAAATAAACATGTCAATGTGGTCCGGTGAAAGATGGGACTTGGCTCACCTGAGGCGATTAATCCGTGCACCTGAAAAAGCCCGCTCGGCTGGAACAGAAGTTGAAGGCACGCACAGGTTTAAGAGGACTTGAGTGTGTAAACATCCATACTGATACAGTAGCAACTTGTAAGCCAATGTTTCGGAAACCCGCTTCCTGCGCCACCACCGAAGTGGATCTCCTTGATACTTCGCTAGTACGAGAGGATATGTTTCTGCACGCGCCGCGAGTGAAAGGGGAAAGCAGCATGGAAGCTATCCAAGGGAAGCTTGAATGACACTTATTTGGATGAAAAGTGCTTATCGAGAATGCACAGGACAGGATATTAAAGCTGCACACAGTAATTCTACTCAAATACATGTTTTGTCAAATTCTGCAAATATCTCCTCACTGTCTGCTAGCTGTCCGTTCTGTGTTTGGGCTGAAAGTAATCTAGTATCTGTACACAGCCCTTGCTCTGTTAATGGGACAAAAACAAAGTGGATCAGACCGATCCACACAACACTACTCCAGCCAATCAGCAACAGGGGGTGGTGCTTGCACGTGCTCAGAATGGGGGGTGGGCGCAGAGCAAGAGGGAAATTCATTAGAAGAGCGACGGAAAATCTGGCTGATGCAAACTTTCTAAACTCCAAAGAGGACAAATATCTGAGAAACAGACCAAGAGAAAAAGATCAGACGAATATAAACTAAAAAAGCAGCATTATAATAAGTCGAGGGCGGAGCTTCTGAAGGGAGGGGTGTGTTTGTTTTGGCTGTTGTGTTCGCATATCAACAGTGTTTCTCAGGAATCCCTGAGTGCGCCTTTAAGCCCTGATGGGATAATAACAACCCTCTCCCACTCTTTTTACACAATTCACGAGGGGTCATGTTTTTAGGTCAGAAAAACAGGAATTCCGGATTAATCCGGAAGAATCAATCCCTGAGTGTAATTTTTATCTCCAACAAATGGACTTGCACATATAACAACCAAGACTCCCTGTCTTTTATTGTTCAAACAAACAGATAGCCCCGGCCAAAATAAGTCGGGTCACAGGCTTCATTTACAGCCTTTAAAAGGTGTAACTGTCTCATGAAGAAACGCTCTGACCTCTAGTTAAGAGCCGATTAATCCATTAAACTACCAGAGGAGCACTACTCATCGACCCACACCACCCTGACTGTCCTCTTGAGAGGAAGAGTCTCTAATGGGCCGTCCCGTGAGATCTTCACCTCTTTAAAACACACCTGGAAGAGGTAACGGCCATATCACTTCAGTAACAGTTTCAGCATTCCTTATAGACCAGTTAACACACCATACATTACAAAAGGATCATACACTTTTTACAAACTAAAGGTTGACATTTAACATTGACATCATGCTTTTAGGATAAACGTACATAACTTGGAATGTGTTTATTTTAGGCGCTGCAACTGGTCACTAATTCTTAATCTTTCGCCCACCTCCACCGTCTCAGTCACCATTCGCTTTCATTGTATGGAAAAAGATGCACATGACAGAATTGTCATTTTTGCTTAAATTTTTCCTTCAAGTGGTCCTGCGTTGTGACAAATGGATTTTTAAAAGTACAAACATTCCATGTGGTCTCTCAGTAATCAAGATTATAAAACTGCATGTATAATACTTACAAAAATTTGAGAAATGTTGTTTAAAGTCTCACATGTCATGGTGAGAAAAAACAAAGACACCAAAATCCTCATTGGCTGTATGTTGACATGGAGTCCCATGTCAGTGCCCCTGGGAGAGATGCATCTCGCTCCTTTAAGCAGCGTTCAATGTTGTTTTTGCACAGCTGACCCGTGGCTGATGAGTCAAGAGTAAAGACTCCGTATCTGAGGCTAAAGACCGAACAGAGGGACGCTTATGGCTGGATTTGTAACAGACTAGGAACACAGTCTGAAAGATCAAGTTACAGGAAGTGTTAACTAGAGTATGGAGAAAATAATGTACTATATTTGAACCAAGAGACTGCAACCTGTGCTAAAGGTCCGCACTTGCTCAGTAAGTAAAATAACTAGTGCATGTTTTTGCTAATTTAAGCATAATGACAACACAAGTTGCACACACACAAAAAAGAAAATTCAAAATGGTCTTTTTTTGTTCTCCTAAAAAAAACAAAAAAAAAACAAAAAAAATAATAATAAAAACAATTGTGAGCAGATGTAGTCGCCTTCTCCAGGACATGCACATCTATAGAATTACAACATGCTAACCAACAGAGGCACAAATGTCGTTCACTCTAGGGCGCATAATGGCGCAAAATTAACCCTCGTGCACTCGTTTAATAAAAATGGCATGCTTCTTTAGAGTGATTTGCCATCTGAATGGATGAGTTTAAGCTGCATGACCAAAAAAAGGTGAAATCAAATCATTCGTGGTCAAATTTGACCGAACATAGGAAATGAATGGGCGAGACTATAACACGGAGCAATTTTTTGGGAATTTGTCAAATAAAATCAAGAATTCAGCCATAATGCAGAACACACACACACAAATTCATCTTGTTACTAACAGGAATGAATTAGTGGAACTCTGCAGCCATCTACTGGTTATTTTTGTCATGACATGATTTTCAAGTCATGTAATTGTTCTTTTTTTTTTTTTTGCACCAGATGGCAGCAATCTGTCCCCAATATACACCGATCAGCCACAACATTAAAAGCACCTGCCTAATATTATGTAGGTCCCCCTCATGCCACCAAATCAGCGCCAACCCGCATCTCAGAATAACATTCAGAGATTATATTCTTCTCACTACAACACATTTCCGTTTTTTGTTTTTGGCACCATTCTGAGTAAATTCTAGAGACTGTTGTGTGTGAAAATCCCAGAAATACTCAAAACCAGCCCATCTGGCACCAACAATCATGCCACAGTTCAAATCACTGACATCATATTTTGGCATAGTGGGCTAAAGCACATAACTGGTAAGCAGAAGGTTGCTGGTTTGATCCCCACAGCCATCACCATTATGTCCTTGAGCAACACACTTAACTCCAGGTTGCTCCATTGTCCCTGTAATAAGTGCACTGTAAGTTGCTTCGCATAAAGGCGTCTGCTAAATGCATAAATGTATCTGCATGATTGTATACACTGCACTGCTGCCACACGATTGGCTGATTAGATGGATGATTGTTGGTGCCAGATGGGCTGGTTTGAGTATTTCTGGGATTTTCACACACAACAGTCTCAGAATGGTGCCAAAAACAGAAAACATCCAGTTGCTGGATTTTTGCTGATGTGATCAGAAAACTGCCTATAACATGTCGTAAAATCTGACATCAGGTACTCATTATTAATGATACTTTATGGCAAACATTAATTGAAAATCCATACACCGCTTGGAGAGTTAGAAACTACAATCCACACAGAATCAGACTTAGAAACTGTCATTAAACTTAGAGGATCATTGTCAGTTTTGCCAAATATTTATGTATTCTAATAAATGAAAACAGTAAGAAACATGCTTAACTTGGTTTATTAGCATTTGTTTTTGGCAAAGCCACAATTAATCCCAATTAATCCCTTTATCTCATACATTGATAAAATAGGGTGACAAAAGTATTCAGTTCTGTTATCAATAAGATCATTTTAAATAAAGAGGAATGTCCAGCAGCATGTATAAATCACACATTCAGGTGTGAGCCATGATGAATAAAAACTAATGTCTTTGTATTAAAGATTATATTAAATCCAAACATCTTTGATCAGATTTTGGTGTTTAAATCTCATGTTAGAAATGTGATCATGCATCCAGATGTTTGTTGAGTCTTCTCACTTTCTCCTTTTTGTTTCGGTTACCGTGTTTTTTCCAGGGCTTTCCGACATGCTGTTCTGTTCCCGCTTGTTCAGGCCCGACGGGGCCACTTCCAGGCTTATAACCCATCACTGTCTGCACACCCTTAGTCAGAGCTCGGACATTTTCCTATGAGAAATAACAGAGTATTAAAAGTGTAGCAAGTGTATGATTTAAAGGATTTCTGAATCAGAAATGTGTCAAATAAAACACTATACCTCTTAAACTCTGGTGCATTTTTGGGCTGCCGCCAGCTATTTTTTACACTCAAATTGAAAAGCTCACTATTCACACATACTGCTGACTAATTGCCAAAAATTTGTCTCATTTTTTTCATAATTTCATGTTATTCATAAATAATATTGCATATGTTTGCAATCTAATGATGAATAGTATTTATTTTACTTTGTAAGCATGTAATTATGGTTCTGTTCACCCCGTCTCCCTCCAAATAGCCAAATCATTTTATTCCACTAGATGGCAGAAAGCACTAGAAAAAGTGTTTTTTCTTATCACATTCCATCACAATATACAGATCTGAAATGCAGGTGGCGCTCTAACACATTTTATCCCTCACAGATGTGCTCGTCCATAGACATTCAGTCTAATTTTCAGTTCAAGCGCCACCCTCATTATTTCACTGAATATCTCGGCCTCTGAGTGGACTAGAAGTTTAATCACGGTGTCATTAGAAAGATGAGATCCGCCCCTTTGCGATGGTATAACATTTTATCATTAATAATCAAAAAAAATTTTCTGATGATTTGTTTTGCATGCTTTTCCTTCTGGATGGCATATTTTGTTCTGGACATCTAAGATATAATATTAGATTATTCAGCCAATCAAGCTCACAGACAAGTTCAAAACAGATCATTTTTTTGAAAACTCTCTAAGGATAAAGCAGATATAAAGTTTTTGGCTATTTGGGGCTTACAGCAGCAGTTATCGGAGCATAAATGAGACATCTGTATATGATGACTTACAGAAATCATTTCACTTTGTGATTTTTTTGTAAATCTTTCGAACTGTGCTATAAGGCCACATGTATATAAACTATACAGTCACATTCCTGCTTTCATTTGATATATGACTTGCTATTTTAAAGACTTTCATACTCATATTAACATTTTTACCACATAACCACTATGTGGTTCATTTGGGACGTGGATGTTTTAAGGCCTTATTTTGTTATTTTACGTAAAATAAAAGCATAAATGATGGATATCTTTGAAAAGTTCAGATTCTAAGCTTTCAAACGATACCACATATGTCTGACTCGTGTATACAGCGACTTGAGCATTTTAAGCGTAAACTTTTTTCATGATGTAGCACCCCCCCTTTGGACTCGCCAGCGGTTCCACAGAGTTGAACAGGTTAAATTTGCTACTTCAAATTATTACACAGTTCTCTGATTGATCAAATATTGATTATGATTATTTTGTTTAATGCTAAACTGTATATATGTCACCATATTCCTACATTTAGTAGCTGTGCTTGTTTTATAATCTATAATTACTGCATCTGAATCTCACTTGATCAAAGAAGTTTTTATCCACTGTGTTTTCAATGCGTTTGACTTTAGACAGTTTGCCATCACAGCTGATGATCTGTTTGGTTCCTCCCGTCCGCCTGGTAAACCTGCTGTGTTGAGGCTGGAAGTCTTTCGGGTTGATATGGGGTGGAGGATGACAGTACAGGAGTTTGCCCTGCAGACATTTACACGAGAACATGTGAATATATTGCCCATCATTCGGTAAGCATCTCTCGTTTCTCGTGCTGGTCGTGACTAATGAAGAGGTACTTACGCTGACATAGTCTTTCAAAATAAAACGGGCTGATCTGGATTGGTCTGGCTGGCCGTGTGCGGTCATGAAGCCTCTCATATCTGCACAAACAGACACATTTATTGATTATAAATCAATAGTTTGAATGTCTCAACAGTGTCATAAAAAGCACAGAGCCAATCACAGAACTAACATCCATATGCCATGAGCAGCTCCTCGTGGGTAGGTGGTCGATCGGGGTCCTCGTCCTCTCTCGGTCTGATGATGTTGATACCATAGGTCCTCTCCAGCACATCTCGAGGGATAGTCTCACATACGTATTCAGGTTAAGGGCAAATCATATGTGGGATACAAGTAGGGATGTAACAGTTTCACGGTATACAGCACGGTTTTAAAATAATATTTTAATAATATACATTTTAATATTAGAAAAGCACCTTAATACTGTGATACAGTGTTGCTGTTGTTGTTTTTTTTAAACCATAAAAATCTCATACTGTTACAACCCTGGTCCCAATCAAAACAAATCATTTAAAGACATCGTGGAATCAAAATGATAGTTTTGCTGCTTTTAGTCCATATCTATTAACTTTAAGATCATCTATATGCTAGTGTAATTCTAAACGTTGACAAAATTTGTTTTCAGAAGATATAAGCATTTAAAACCTCCAGTCTCTCTGTTCCAGCTAAAAAGACTCAGGAACACCCGTGACGTCACATAGAGGTTCAGAAACCTTGTCCAATCAAATGCTTTCTAGAATCAAAACAGCCCCTCCCCCTGCATCTGTTCAGCACGCCCGAATGTGTTCTAACTGGCGCATGACTTAGCAGGGCACTTCGAAGGGAGCACAATCAATGCTGTAGGGTTGTTCCAATAAGAATCACTTAAAAAGTGAGTTTCTGACTGACCGTTATCACCTTCAGTCATCTGAAGGTCTCACAGTGGAAGGTAATTATCTTCGAAGGGAATAGGGCATAGGTATGATCACTTCTGAATGGGATGCGCCAACGTGAGAGCTGACGCGAGAGAAGTTGCTGGAGTTTATGTTTTTTGTGCATCCGGATGGATGTACAGCACCAGTAAGTGTTCTTTATTATTGTGATTAAAACATGGATATATTATCTTTTACTCGCTTGTTTGTCATCTTGCAAAACAGCTCTAGCCTCGATGTAAAAAAAAGACCGCAATATGTTTGTGAGCTGGTTATGGATTAATGCAGTCACATCATTGTTTGCTTCTAAAAGTCAGTGGAAAAACTGGCCAGTATTGAGATCACTTTTCAAGTTTCCCCGGTAAGCAGCTCGGACATGAGCAGCACACGGTGGAAAGGGGTATGTGTGTGAGTGTGGCTGTAAACTAAAGCCTACTGACCATTTTTAAAAATGGAACGAATCATTTGACATGCCCCGCCACCACTTCCTGTTTCAGTAGGAAATACGTCAAAACACCAAATTAACCGCGCTCGGGGACTTTGAGCACCATGGAACACGGAAGTAAATGAAAGCAGGATAACTTCCAGAGTAATATAAAGTATTGTTTTAAATTTACACTAAATAATTGAATTGCAAATATAAAAAAGTTTGCCGCTAAATAGGGAGGAAACGAGTCATCAGTGTGTGAAAAGGGTCCATTGTCATGATCATCAACAGTTTCAAAAAGGTTATCAGAGAGATGGCTGGGACATGATCTCTCATCTGATCGATGGGCAGAATCCCGCTGCAGATCATCTCCGCTTTGGTGGAAACGAAGGAAGGCATGACCAGTCCGGGACAATCACACAAGCAGAGAGCAGGATCAACAAACAGAGTCTGAAACACATGGACACAGTCAACAAACCCCCAAGAACCCACTCACCTGGTGACAGATATTCCAAGGTGTTGGTTCATTTTCTATAAGTGCACACCTATGAAGTACTTCCAGGTTTATTGACCACAGTAAAGTTATATAATTTCATATCACTGCAGCACATTCTTTATGTGCTGTTTTAAGCAATGCATTGCATTGTTGACGTAAGGAAGAACGTTTTAGGAACAAAAACCTTCAAAAATGTCATAAGATAAACAGATTTTATAGACATGCACATGTGGTACAGAATATGCACTATAATTGAAAAGATTGAAAATAATGTCATTGATTTTCCTAACTTCAAAACAGCTCACCTGAAAGTGCTTTGTGTGTCCAGGTGTAGCTGAAACAGAGACCTTCTTATTCCTCAGGATGGTGTTGATGGTGGAGCTCTTCCCAACATTCGGATACCCCACCTTAAACAGGGTTTAGAGTCCAAACATGAGAGGTCTTAGTGAAGCTAATAGACAATGAAATAAATGTTTCAGTTCTCACCAATCCAACTGTGATTTGTCCATCTTTGCAAGTGGGCCCAGTGTGTGCCGATTTGAACACGTCCAGCAGTTCATCTTTGCGTAACAAACGGCTGGAGTTGTAGAACGATGAAGCAGCTGAGGGGTTTGTGGTTTGTGCATCATCTTCATCTCCAGATTCCTCAGAGCACGTCTGCCAGTCTGTCTCATCAAAACAACCTTTATCTTCATCCTGCTCACTCTCTTCTCTCGTCTCACGAGCAGTGTCATTTTCTTCTCTATGACAATCTGTGGCTGCTTCCTGTTCTGTATCACTTTCACCTTCTTGGTCAACCACTTCTCCCTTTACAAGAAAACATGAAAATTAGGTGAAGAACCTTTCCATTACTGTAGAAGCTTCTGTTCTCAAACTTGAAATGTCATTCTTACAGAGGTTATATCATGTTGTTATTATTTTCACACTGCACATACCATGCGTTATCATCTTTTTAATCATTTAAGCTTGGATGGGCCGGCAAGAAAAAGAAAACTATTGTCATAATATTAATGAATACTGTCTTGACCAACACAAAATAGATATCGTTTGAAAGCTTAGAGCTCTACTTTACAATGCATGCAGGCATTATGGCCAAAACTGAACAAGCGCTTTGAATTAAATATGTGAATTTACATATGTACATGAGATATGCATTTACATGATTGCACTATGGGGGAGTCCTGCAGGCAGTTTAACTGTTCACGTGGAAAATGGCCTGAGGGTAAAAACTGTTCTTGTGCCTGGATGTCCTGGCGCTCGTTGCTCTGTAGCACCGGCCATAGGGCAACAGTTCAAAGAGGGGGTGGGCAGGGTGTGTGGGGTCCAGAGTGTTGTAGTAATAGTACACTGATCAGCCACAACATTAAAACCACTGACAGGTGAAGTGAATAACATTGATTATCTCGTTACAATGGCACCTGTCAAGAGGTGGGATATATTATGCAGCAAGTGAACAGTCAGTTCTTGAATTTCGTGTGTTGGAAGCAAGAAAAATGGGCAAGCGTAAGGATCTGAGCGACTTTGACAAGGGCCAAACTGTGATGGCTAGACCACTGGGTCAGAGTATCTCCAAAACGGCAGGCCTTGTGGGGTGTTCCCGGTATGCAGTGGTTAGTACCTACCAAAAGTGATCCAAGGAAGGACAACTGGTGAGCCGGCGACAGGGTCATGGGCACCATAAAAGGTGTTGCTTATATGCCACATTTTCGCATACAACTTCACGAACGATAAATGGAACGTAACATATCACAGAACATTACTTAGAGGAAGTGATTGTCTTTCAAACGAGTCCACACACAAGATACTCAGATGCATAGATCATTAGATAATCCACATGAAGCACAATGTTACATATGACCACCAGGAGATGGCGCCAAATACATGACACAGACTCAATGATGACTCAAATGACACAGAATGAAACTCATTCTGTGAAATCTCATTACTAAAATCATGTCTGCATGCTATACAAACCTTTAGTCATTGTTGTGTTTGCATGTGTAATTAGTTCTTATGTACAATTATTATGTTTTATTTGTTTGGAGATGTTTTTGGACACTATGATCAATTATATTTGAACGCTTTAACTTTTGATTGCTTTGTCGTATCAACACTACATTTTTCTCAGATACAGTTGACATGACTGGGAACAAAACAAAAGCAGTTTTTCAGAGCCACTTCATTTACACCCAGAGATATATAATGTCAAATAAGAAAAAATAATTTTTGGCTATATGTGTGTGATTTTTCAGAAGTTTCTTAGGCAGAGAGTCTCAGAATGTATCAATCTATATCGTTAAAAAAATTAAAAAGTTCTCTTTACAGTGATACCAAATACTTGACAGAGGGAATCTTAATTTTAAAATGTTGAACAATGATGGCTAATGTGATAACTTGTGTGATGAGGAGACAGTTTTCCTTTTGCGTGTTTTCGTGGTATGTTTCAGAAGATAAAATACAAAACAGAACGGTTTTGCTTGGCAACATTTCCAAAGAAGTGCGGCTCCATTGATAGAATGTGAGCTGCTGTCTGGGTTCCGGATTAATTTTCCCCATTCATTTTTTCCATAGGGATTTCATAAAAGAGTTGTAAGCCAGGAAAATTAATCCAATCACTTCAGTTTTTTTTTTTTTTTTTTTTTTGATTAACGAAAATGCTTTCATTTAGTTTTCGTTAAGGATAACACTGGTGGGCGGTCACTTCCCGGCTTGTTTGGCAGGCTTTCTTGGCTGCAGTTCTCTGATTGGTGTATCTTTCTCTTCAGGATCATGGGTAGTGTAGTTACTCACAAGGAACTCAGCTATTAAACACGACTTTTAAACAATGCAGTTGAAATAACACTGATGGGTTCAACAAAAGCATATACCATCAATTAAGAGCCTCGGAGCTCACGGTAGGTTTATCTTTAAAGGTTTGTAAGTTATCGGTAAAAATCAATTCGTCCATGATATATTTTAACTTCTGGAACTAGACTGTTGCGCTCTATTGACACCGCAAATATGCAAATAAGAACGTTAGGAATGTACAGTGAGCAGGGTATCTGCAGGTATCAGCACATCGAATTTAATACTTTTTAATACCCTTTTCAAAAGTATTTAAGACCTGCATGTCACTTTAATCACTATCGGGGTTAATGCACAAATAGTTGAAGTCAGAAGTTTGCATACACTTAGTTTGAAGTCATTAAAACTCATTTTTTAACCACTCCACAGATTTCATATTAGCAAACTATAGTTTTGGCAAGTCGTTTAGGACATCTACTTTGTGCATGACACGAGTAATTTTTCCAACAATTGTTTACAGACAGATTGTTTCACTTTTAATTGACTATAACACAATTCCAGTGGGTCAGAAGTTTACATACACTAAGTTAACTGTGCCTTTAAGCAGCTTGGAAAATTCCAGAAAATGATGTCAAGCCTTTAGGCAATTAGCCAATTAGCTTCTGATAGGAGGTGTACTGAATTGGAGGTGTACCTGTGGATGTATTTTAAGGCCTACCTTCAAACTCAGTGCCTCTTTGCTTGATATCATGGGAAAATCAAAAGAAATCAGCCAAGACCTCAGAAAAATAACTGTGGACCTCCACAAGTCTGGTTCATACTTGGGAGCAATTACCAAACACATGAAGGTACCATGTTCATCTGTACAAACAATAGTACGCAAGTATAAACACCATGGGACCACACAGCCATCCTACCGCTCAGGAAGGAGACGCATTCTGTCTCCTAGAGATGAACGTAGTTTTGTGTGAAAAGTGCAAATCAATCCCAGAACAACAGCAAAGGACCTTGTGAAGATGCTGTAGGAAACAGATAGACAAGTATCTATATCCACAGTAAAACGAGTCCTATAGCGACATAACCTGAAAGGCTGCTCAGCAAGGAAGAAGCCACTGCTCCAAAACCGCCATAAAAAAGCCAGACTACAGTTTGCAAGTGCACATGGGCAGTGGTGGAGCCAGGCGGTGATACAGTGACACCTGGGACAGAGAGGTGCGGCAACCTTGGTGTGTGCACGTTAAGACTCCTGTGTGTTGCGGTTGTACAGAGACAGTTCCACCTCTAAAAACTAAATTGTGCCCGAGACAAAAAAAATGACCAAAGAGGCAGTTGCGAGTGGGGTGGCCAGGCTTCGGTCCATGGTGGCCACGGCCACCCCTGGCCACCCCCTAGCTCCTCCACTGCACATGGGGACAAAGATCTTACTTTCTGGAGAAATGCCCTCTGGTCTGATGAAACAATAAATGAACTGTTTGGCCATAATGACCATCATTATGTTTGGAGGAAAAAGGGTGAGGCTTGCAAGCCGAAGAACACCATCCCAACCGTGAAGCATGGAGGTGGCAGCATCATGTAATGGGGGTGCTTTGCTGCAGGAGGGACTGGTGCACTTCCCAAATAGATGGCATCATGAGGAAGGAAAATTATGTGGATATATTGAAGCAACATCTCAAGACATCAGCCAGAAAGTTAAAGCTCGGTCACAAATAGGTCTTCCAAATGGACAATGACCCCAAGCATACCTCCAAAGTTGTGGCAAAATGGCTTAAGGACAACAAAGTCAAGGTGTTGGAGTGGTCATCCCAAAGCCCTGACCTCAATCCGATAGAACATTTGTGGGCAGAACTGAAAAAGCATGTGCGAGCAAGGAGGCCTACAAACCTGACTCAGTTACACCAGTTCTGTCTGGAGGAATGGGACAAAATTCCAGCAACTTATTGTGAGAAGCTTGTGGAAGACTACAATCTACAATCAAACATCTACAGTATTTATTAAAGTTCATTACTTATGTTCATACTATACCCAAGGTACCTCGACTGGACGTCACTCCAAAAATCTAACATAAACATCCATTTGTTTTTGTACAAATGACCCTGCGTTATTAACACTACTAACAAGCTTTTCCTTGAACTAGACCAAACCGAATTATATGTGCCGTCATGCCACTTTTTGCTTTATCACATTGTTTAAAAAAGCTGGCAAATATCTTCGTTCGATCTGTATGAGTGGTGCTAATTAACAGGATGTGCAAAAACTACAAAAATTCATTCACTTTTTTAACCCATTTGAATATTAGATACATATTCTCCAGCTATCGCAAACATAGTTGCATTTTGTTTCAAATTTCATATAGACTGTGTTTAATATGTACAGTTTTACTATTAGCTATGTAGCAGATATTAAAATTCATCTTCAATTACTTGAATAAAAAGCATTCGAATGTAAAGTTAATTCTTACATATTGTGGTATCTCGTCTCATTATCTACGTGTGTACCAACGCAGAGTACAAGCACAGGACAGCGCCGGTTACAGCTACATATGCACAATAGTGCCCAACCGATATATCGGTCCGCCGATATTAACCTTTCACCGATATATCGGTATCGGTGTATATTTTACCGATATGAAAACTTTTTTTCAGAACATATAATGCAGAAAACAATGCTTTAGATTGGTGTCATAGCGTAGTTTGTCCAGCAGAGCGTGCTCCAACTGCATTGTTTATAGAGCTGAACTGACGGTGGTTCTGCAGACAGGGCGGAGTTAAACGGTGTGGATTTAAGCGATCTCTTCTCGTTAAATTGCTAACTAGTTTGTGAAATACATACTGGAAAGTTAATAAAAAATTACCCTATCATTTTATATAACTAATATAACATTAACCCTGTCAATCATGTCACTCATGTTTATCACATCTGTTTGCTGTTAGCCAGCTATAGTTTGTCAGTGCAGTCAGTAATGATTGAAAGGTAAACATCAGAGCATCTTTTTGCAGCTCAGCAGACAACGGTGCGGTGGTGGATTGTGTCTGCTGAGTGTTGATTTCACACTTCGCTGTTGCCTAGTTGGTGAGACACAATGCTGGAAAGTAAATAAAGTCCATCTTTTACTTTTACATGAGCACATTGATGTCATTAATTGAGTCTGCTTTTTTATCCCATCAGTTACTCCTGGTCAGAGGCTGCCGTATATATTTAGTTTATATGTAGGGTTACGTCCTACATAAATTTAATGGTGCAATGTTCAAATATTTAGCAGAGCGTAAATTGTGACTTAGTGCCCATTTACGCCACAACTAGGCTAAGTTGTAACGTATGTATAGCTGGTGCAACCGGCCCCTGATGTTTATTTAGCTATTTATTTTAGTTTTATTTATTCTTTATTTTAATGGTCAGCATTTTACTGATACTAAACACAGTACTGATTTTTATTTTAATTATTTTATTTATTCTTTATTTTAATGGTCAGTATTTGACTGATACTAAACATACAGTACTGATTTTTATTTTATTTTAATTATTCTTTATTTTAATGGTCAGTATTTGACTGATACTAAACATACAGTACTGATTTTTATTTTATTTTAATTATTTTATTTATTCTTTATTTTAATGGTCAGTATTTGACTGATACTAAACATACAGTACTGATTTTTATTTATTCTTTATTTTAATGGTCAGCATTTGACTGATACTAAATGGTACTGATGTTTATTAACCTATTTATTGTATTTTTATTTATTCTTTATTTTCTCAGTGTTCGTTTCTAGAATTTGTTGACAATTTATAATAATAAATGTCAAATGTTCTTTGATAAAAATATTTGTTTAAGAAAGCAGCTTTCCGAGTACCTTTGCATAGTCATATCGGTGCACAATCGGTGCATAATCCACATAGAAAAGGTCTGTTTTCATTCCAGCTCAAAAATTAACTATATCGGTCACCATAACGGTAATCGGTGGATTTCCCCTCTCTAGAATCGGTATCGGTCGGGGTCTAATGCACAAAATGTGACACGCTCCATCATTTGACTCAGATGTAGCTTTTTGGAGAAACGTGATTTTAATTTAAGCATTCAAATGTTGTCACATGATATAACCCTTGTAAAGTACTTTCTCTGAACACAAACAATGAAATGGCATTAATTGCAGCCCAGGTCCGTGTCTTACCTTCTCCTCTGCCTCAAGTCGCTGTGCCTCGGCCAAAGCGGACCAGAACACTGCTCTGATGCCCTCCTTCTGGAAGTATCGGGCCCAATCTCGCCTCTGTTCTCTAGTGAGCAGGTCCGCTTTGTTCAGCAGAAGCATGTTTACTTTATGAGCAGAGACTTCTTGCACATAATTCTCCTGATGGAGACGAGAGTTGAAGTGTGCAGGAAGATAGGAAGAGGAAGCATGGTTTGGAGTTTACATATTTTGAGAAAATGTCTCAATTTCTTACCAGATCTGGACTGCGAAAGAGCAGCGGGTTTCTGGCATCGACGATTTGAACCACGACATCACTGAGAAAAACAGAACCTCAATGAACTGTCATATCACAATGTCGTTTATTAAAAAAAGGGCCACAACAGAAAAGACGCAAACCATTTGTTACCTCCTCTCAATAACTCGCCACAGCTGCCTCCAGAAATCCAGATTCCTCTCAAAGGGGGTAAGAATGAACTTCTGCTCCTCCTCCAACCTACAACAGAAAGTTTGATTGTTGGCAATCGGTAAGAGAATATGATTGGCCATTCATCTACACTGAAGCTCTACAACATTCACCGAGCCAGTTCTCTTCTCCATACGAGGAAACTGTCCCTCTCGGCTTGCTGTAGGACATCAGGACTCGTGTGCGCATCCCAAGGAGGCCTGTGTTGATCAAACAGAAGAACAGCAATTATTCCATGACTTACAGGACTGCTGTGCCCTATCACTCTATACCCTAATGTTGTCATTACTGGAATAATCAAGTTGTACTCGAAATGTCAAGTTTTGTGCTCATAACTCAAATATCTGTTCCTTGAAGATTTTAAGTGTTAATAATTCAAACTACGGAGTACAATACTGAGGCTATGGGGAACACTCATAATGCCTTACACTTTATTAAATTATCAGGGTTCCCACTCTTTCCATGGCACAATTTTCCAGGACATTTTATGTGCGCAACGGGTGTAATATTTATACAAAAACACACGAGAGATCATGATGTATATTGAGGTTATTGGATTGTTTTGTTTTTTTCGTGTTCAACAGTTTAATTGTATTTAAATATATAGTGTCTAAACAAATTAATTCAATAAAACTTTAATCAAATGAAAACAGAATTATTTTAATTTTTCAACATAACATTGCGTTATTTTTTATCTACTGAAATGCTGAAAATATATTTTTGTCAAATGAAATGCTGCACCTACAGAACATCACAAATGAGAAATTGCTTTAATACATTATTATGATCACTATTTAATAACAGTAAACATTACATTACTAAACAGTAATATATATATATATATATTCCCATTTCATGTCCATTTAAAATGAGCTTTTATTTTGGCATTTCTGTGTTTTTGACGGTAGTTTCCCACCTCTGGATAAGCAGTTCGCTACATGGCCCCCTGTGATTATTAAACCCTAAAAAGCTGTGATTTGATTAAATAAATATATATATAATCTGTATGTGCTGTGAGCTTCAGAACGCTCTGCTTCACACATTCATTTTGAAGTGTGCAGCACACGCAGGTTATATAGATTTACGATAAAATCGCAGCTTTTTGTGGTTTAATAATCACACAGGAATATATCGCAATTTTTATTTGATTAATTGTGCATTCAAACGTGAATTTTCATCCCAAATATGTCAAACTCCGTGTCATTCCGTGTTCTATACTGTAGCTAATGCCATTTTTATGACTGGATTCTGTGCTTCGCATCGCGGAAATCATAGGGCCGCGGTAACCGCGGTATAAGCGGATCTTTGAATTATTGCATATTAATTCATATCGCGTTGGGAGCTGGTGGGGCAACTAAATTAAGCACTGACTAAGATACAAACTAACAAGTCCCAAACTAAGCCCTTAAAGTTAAGTGAGACCTTACGCACAGCTGGTGTAACCCTAATCAGATGAGCAGGGGATGTACCTGACAGAGCATCGTTCATGACAGTCAACGGTTGATGATATTTCACAACGCGCAGCCGCAGACAGTGACAAAACGATTAAAATGTGTATTTGACACCTATCCCGAGTCCCGATCACTACCAAAACCTTGTTAGCGACAGTCAAACAGTTTTATTATACTCAAATATTTTCCAGGACATTTAGGTATTTTTCATTGCATTGCAAAATTCCAGGTTTTCCAGATTTTTCATGATGTGTGGGAACCCTGATTATATTTCCTTGGACAAAAGGAACATATGTGAGCACTTAAATAGTTGTTATTAAGAATTTGTAGAGGTATATCTATTTTGTAGTATTATTTATGTTGTTTTGTTGCAAATACAGTAGTTGTTTGGTGTGATTTCACCATTAGAGTGATCTGTGTCTCCTTTGGTCAAGTTGGACCCTGTTAACACTATTCCAGTTCTACGGAGCCCCTTAGAGGACAGGGCGGGAATTTTGTTTTTCTGAAATAGTTTTGCGAGCCCTCGCAATACATTTACCATGGTTTTACTACAGAAACCATATTTTAAACCATGATATTCGCAGTGAAACCATAATAATAATACAGGAAAATGAAAACTATGGTAATAAAATGACTAATTTTGTGGTTATTATGGTTTTACTTTACAAATATTATAGTTTAATTATGGTTACGGTAGTTAAACGTGGCTTTACTACAGTAGTAACCATGATAGTTCCTTTTTTACTCTGCAGAAAACATGGTTTTACTATAGTAATATTGTAGTAACCATGACTGTTGAAGGCTAACCATGTTTAATCTTGTGATTACATAAGACACTTTATTGTCATTGTATACAAAACAATGGAATTTAGTGTGGCCACCCTCAGAAAACAACAGTAGACATATTACACAATATACATACATACACACACACACACAGTTGTGCTCAAAAGTTTACACACCCTTGAATGTTTGGCCTTGTTACAGACACACAAGGTGACACACACAGGTTTAAATGGCAATTAAAGGTTAATTTCCCACACCTGCGGCTTTTTAAATTGCAATTAGTGTCTGTGTATAAATAGTCAATGAGTTTGTTAGCTCTCACGTGGATGCACTGAGCAGGTTAGATACTGAGCCATGGGGAACAGAAAAGAACTGTCAAAAGACCTGCGTAACAAGGTAATGGAACTTTATAAAGATGGAAAAGGATATAAAAAGATATCCAAAGCCTTGAAAATGCCAGTCAGTACTGTTCAATCACTTATTAAGAAGTGGAAAATTCAGGGATCTCTTGATACCAAGCCAAGGTCAGGTAGACCAAGAAAGATTTCAGCCACAACTGCCAGAAGAATTGTTCAGGATACAAAGAAAAACCCACAGGTAACCTCAGGAGAAATACAGGCTGCTCTGGAAAAAGACGGTGTGGTTGTTTCAAGGAGCACAATACGACAATATGCCCGACAACACCTTGACACGCCTCACAGCTTCTGGCACACTGTAATTTGGAGTGACGAGACCAAAATAGAGGTTTATGATCACAACCATAAGTGCTATGTTTGGAGAGGGGTCAACAAGTATTTTGCTCCTTGAAACAACCACACTGTATTTCTCCTGAGGTTACCTGTGGGGTTTTCTTTGTATCCTGAACAATTCTTCTGGCAGTTGTGGCTGAAATCTTTCTTGGTCTACCTGACCTTGGCTTGGTATCAAGAGATCCCCGAATTTTCCACTTCTTAATAAGTGATTGAACAGTACTGACTGGCATTTTCAAGGCTTTGGATATCTTTTTATATCCTTTTCCATCTTTATAAAGTTCCATTACCTTGTTACGCAGGTCTTCTGACAGTTCTTTTCTGCTCCCCATGGCTCAGTATCTAGCCTGCTCAGTGCATCCACGTGAGAGCTAACAAACTCATTGACTATTTATACACAGACACTAATTGCAATTTAAAAAGCCACAGGTGTGGGAAATTAACCTTTAATTGCCATTTAAACCTGTGTGTGTCAGCTTGTGTGTCTGTAACAAGACCAAACATTCAAGGGTATGTAAACTTTTGATCAGGGTCATTTGGGTGATTTCTGTATCATTAAGGAGCCAAACAACTATGTGATAATAAATGGCTTCATATGATCACTATCCTTAAATAAAACACAGTTTTTTTGCATGATCAGTCATATTTTCAAAATCAATGCCAAAATTTCACAATTTCTGCCAGGGTGTGCAAACTTTTGAGCACAACTGTGTATACATACACACACACACACACACACACACACATACATAAAACATAAAACTTACCAGTTTTCGTTTTCCTGTATGATTTCTATGGTTTTACATCAAATATTAAGGTTAAAATATGGTTACTGTAGTAAAACCATAGTAAATGTTTTGTGAGGGCATGTGCTCCGTACAGTTCATGCATGTGTACAGGTGTCTAAGCATTTCTGTGCAGAAATACATTTATTTAATGACTGAATCAGTTATAATCTTCATTATTTCAGTTGTGTTACTGTACAACCTAAATTATAGTCCATTCACAACAACATTTAAATAGCAAAGCCGAGTTAAGTCTACTAGTTACCTCAACTTAAACAGTTCATTTTATATGAACACCAAGTTAAGTGAACTTAATTACAGTAGTTCTGGAGACGCTATTACTCTGAATTGAGGGAACGAGTCAGTCTGTACGAACAGTATTATGTTTTTCGGTGTAGAGCAAATATTAGGCAAAAACAAATTTAGTAAAGTTTCCTGTTTTTACATGTGATTGCACAGTAACATGCCTTCGGGGGATTCGTAGGAGCTGTTTGTTATCCTCATGAAGTTTCTTCATCCGTTTGGACTCCTCAGCGGAAAGCAATCCAGTCCTCGTTTCAGCTGGGACAAACTGTATGTTCATCTTCTCTGCAAAAACAATAACACGCACTATTGTTACAATACACAGACATGATCTTACAGTAGAAATGAGCCCCAGAAATAATCCTCAGAGGATGATCATGACATCAAGATCTACCTGCAATAAATTCTGTTCCAGCAAGTTCAGCCGTGGCCAGAAAGTCGTCCATAGAGCTCTGCTCAGTGACAGACTGCAGATTGAGTCGACCCCAGTCATAACCATCATTCAGCTCACTGGTGTGGAGCTAAAACACATAAGATCATTAATATACAGATCACTTCATTTACATCCACTGGATCCAGCTGAAACTGATCCAAAAAAAAAAAAAAAAAAAAAAAACATCTCAGGATGTCAATACATAATTCACAAACTTACATTTGTTTTATTTCAAAGATGCATATAATAATAATAATAATAATAAGGAATGAGTCTGGTAATGTGTACATTTTTTGCTCTCCAGAGCACTTATATTTTTAAATAGTGAATAAGACAAGTTATGCACCTCATTCTACAATGTTCTGATAAAACACTCTATATGAGATGAAAAACACTTCTACCCATGTGTCATTCCTCCTGTATCCGCGTCCAGCGTTTAATCTCTCCTTTATTAAAGATCTTCCTAACCCTGAGCCCTTCTTCTTTCCCATATCTGATGTGTTGACACGGTTATAGAGTCACAGAAAAGAGTTTCATGTGCTGTTGATCGACTTGTGTCACGTGTTTATTGTGGCAGAGGAAGGAAGTCGCACGGAAGAATCCATTGTGAAGAACCTGTTTGTCACTGCAACAAAACTCTCGATTATAACTGTTGTGATAAGTGTCTATGGAGCACATATGCTTATATTTTTAAACATATCTGAAACTGACTGATAACTGATAATACAGCCAAAAAACATCAATCGTCGCCACTCTTTTGGTTTGTTCCAGTGTGTCTCGCTAAAATATGTCCGAGGAAATATCAAAGACTGCACTTAGAATAGTTCCGGATTTGAGCATGCTCAGAGGAACTCTTCTACATCGTTGAGCCAGAGATCCTCTATTTAATATTTAAAAACTCCGCTGAGAGCGTAACGGTCAACTAGCGTGTTACGACAGTAAGTCGCCGTTTGCGGTTACCATACAAATGAATGTGGAGAGCCGTAAACCAACAACTACCTGTCGCAAGATTTTACGAGTCTGCTCTTTTAAAACAGCAATTTTATCGTTGTATACTCATATACAGTTAATTCCAAATGGATTGTTTAGTGTAAAATATGTTGACAATTAGTGAACAGGCGGTGAGTTCATTAAAAGATTGGCTGTTTCCTCATAAAAGCAGTTTATTCAGCGTAATGAGCATCTCCAACATAGACATCCATTACAAACCAAACGGCCTCTTGTCTCCTCACCAGTGTACTGATCGTGGACTGCCGCGTTATGCTTTTTTAGGCTAAACTTGTAGACTGTTTATAAAAGAGCTCTGGTTGAGTCTACAAGTTATTTTATTTTAATTTTTATTAATGCAAAAAATAAATAAATAAATAAATAAATAAACTACATGCATGAAATTGTAACAGTAAGTACAGAACATCAAAGGCAAATAAAATAAAATAAAATAAAAAGCCAGAAAGTTATATGAGGTGACACTTTAAAAGTTATTTTTGACATTTCAAATATTTTTTTGTTTTTTTATGACCCTCACAGACGTCACATAAGAATCATAATCCGCCAAAAAATAGAGTAGAGGATTCTTACGAAGACATTTGCATTTATGTATAAAGCATTTCCCAAGAATAATGAATACGTTTACAATGTACTGCATTTGAGAGTTTGAGTTGTAAAGGTTAGCATAGTAATGCATAGAGATGCATCAGTGTGCTGAATAAACTGCTTTTGTGAGGAAACATCTCATCACTTAATGAACTGACCGCCTGTTAATTAATCTTCAGTGTTTTACACTAAACAATATTTACAACGATAAACACGAAAACATTTGCGACAGGTAGGTGTCAGTTTACCGCTCTCTCCGTTCATTTGTATGGTAACCGCAAACGGTGACTTACTGTCGTAACACACTAGTTGATCGTTAAGATTTCATTATGGTAGAAAATCTCTAAACAAATATTGACAGACAATTCCCCGCCAAATAAAAATAAAAATCAGAATTTATTTATTTATTTATTCACATTTATTCACAAGGCAAATTAAGCCATACAGGTTTTCGGAAATCTGACTGTGACAGTTGTATTTCCCTTAATTTAATAATAACCAGATAAAAGTTTTAATTCATCCATCTCTATGCACTGTTCTCATTCCCGCACTTCGTGTCATCTCTCAGCTTCTCTTACATTGTTGGCATGTCACTCACCAGTAGAGGACAGCACATTACAAGTTTAAAGGAATATTCCGGGTTCAATACAAGCAAAGACTGTTTAGCCCGAGACGGAGCACTTGTATTATAATGACAGGGAGAAATTGGAACGCCCAAAATGGCAGATTTAGAAAAGCAAGTCCCGCCTTACAGTTAAAAGAGCCAATCACCTTTTAGATACAGACATAGCCTGTCAATCAACTCGAAAACGCGCATGCGCATTAGCTGGATCAGCCTGAAAAATATAATGTTTTAGCGTAATCTGAGGTAAATTAGCATAATTTACGATACCATTGTTATCAGACTTTACTGCTGATTTGAAATATGTTCTTTGGTCTAATCTTGACCAACCATTTTGAAGATGTCTGTCTTTCCCCATTCAAGTAGATAGAAGCTACACTGTTATGCCGCTTGTCTCCATTGAAAATAGCTGCCCAGAGCTTTCCACAAAAAGCCATTGAGTGGACTGACTTGCTAAATGAGACTTTGATGCAAGTTATTTAAACCGGGAGCATTTGTAGCATAATGTTTATTAACATAAAAAAATAATTTCGTGTTGCCTTTTTGTAAATAAATAAATAAATGAATAAATAAAGCTAAAGGTTACAGTGAGGCACTTAATGGAAGTCAATTGGGCCAATTTTTGGAGGATTTAAAAAGGCAGAAATGTGAAGCTTATAATTTTATAAAAGCACTTACATTAATTCTTATGTTAAATCTTGTGTATTTATTAGCTTTAAAGTTTAAATTGTCACTTCAATCGTCGTTTTCACAGTTGTTTTAGGGTTTACAGCGTTATAGCAACTAAGTTAGTAAGTGATTTTATTACAGTAAAATCATGTTAACACACATATTGTTTATGTCTTGTGTCTATTCTTTTGAAACAGTGAGTATTTTAATGTTTACAGATTGACCCCATTGACTTCCATTGTAAGTGTCTCACTGGAACACACATTTGTGCTTTTTTAAAGAAAAGGAGGGACGAGTCGAAATAATGTTTTTTTGGTAATCAACATTGACACAAATGCTGTCAATTGAGATTAACTTGTATTGAACCCGGAATATTCCTTTAAGATTTCCTTATAACCCTTTACAACTCTATGCTTCCCCAAACTTACCTACATAATAATAATTAAAGAAGATATTAATATACAGTAATTATTTAAATAATGATGACTGTAAGGTAAAGAAACGAGAAAGACATCAATATACTGCTCAAAAAAATTAAAACAAGCTAACCTGAGCCCTTCTTGGTACATTCTGGACTCCCCCTCTGAGAGGTTGAGTTGGTTCAGTCCGGTATATAAGTCACTGCTGAACACCTGGACAGTCCAGTGTTGTTTTGAGACGCGTCGGAAATTATTAACTTAGCATCCTTAAAGTTGTCTTAAACAAGCTGATAGATGACTACAAACTGTTTCGGTGTAGAATTTAGATGTCATAGTGTATATTTAATAGCCGCGATTTCTTCAACGCGACCATTATGTTGCCTTGGAAGAAGAACAAGTTTGAGCTGATAGAGGAAGAGAAGCTGCCGTCCAAGCAGAAGGGTTATGCCGTCAGTCTCAACTACTCGGCGCTCACTTCGTTCGCCAAATCCTGCCCGGAGAGCGCGCTCAACCGAGTCGGCAGCATGTTCAAATCCAAGAGGAAAAAGGTGAGAATCACCAGCGAGGACCCCACGTACACGGTCCTGTACCTGGGCAACGCCACCACCATCCAGTCCAAGGGGGAGGGATGCACGGACGTGGCCGTCAGCAAGATCTGGGGCAAGAGCGAGATGGGCAAGAACGGCACCAAGATGAAACTCACCATCAGCTCGCACGGTATCCGGATGGTGCACGTGGACGAGAAGGCAAAGCGACCGGGACATTTGTATTTATTGCACCGAATCACATACTGCGTCGCAGACCCGCGGCTCCCCAAGATCTTCGCCTGGGTCTACCGGCACGAGATGAAGCACAAGGCGGTGATGCTGCGCTGCCACGCCGTGCTGGTGTCCAAGCCGGAGAAGGCGAAGGCCATGGCGCTGCTCCTGTACCAGACCTCGGCGACAGCTCTGGCGGAGTTCAAGCGGCTCAAGAGAAGGGACGACGCCAGGCACCAGCAGCAGCAGCTGATCGGGGAGCAGACGATCCCTCTGGTGCCCCTGAGGAAGCTGCTCAACGGACAGTGCTGCTACAAGCCGCCGGTGGAGCGCAGCAGGAGCGCACCCAAACTGGGCTCCATCACGGAGGACTCGGTCGGAGAGGAAGAGGAGGAGAAAGCGACGCACTTCGAGTGCGAGGATATTCTGGACACGGACGACGACTGCGTGGCCAACGGCAAGCAGCAACAACAACTGTGCCAGATTATCAACGATTTGGGCTGCATGAGTATCGGGAACGACGTGCAGACGCTGAAGGCTGACCTGAGGGTGACTCGCCTGCTGTCCGGGGAGAGCACTGGCAGCGAGTCCTCCATAGACAGCAACCAAGAGCCTGTGTGTGTCCCCAATGGCATACTGGATGGAAAAATGCAGGAGGTCGGCTGACTTGCCTTTAATAAACTCGTTTCATGTAGCCGGACACTTGGATTCAAAGGCAGACTGCTGCTTACCCAGACAGCACCCTTCATAGTTAGGCAGCTCACTGATTAGGAAAACCCCAAAATGCTGTCTAGGATGGCATGAAGGCCATGGAGTAGATTATTTAATCCACCAGAGCTGCAATAAGACGCTTAAAGTCTCTGAAAGAGGTTTTAGGAAAGATCTTGTTTACCTCAAGGAAATGCTTTTAAATAAGAAACACAACAGTCCTAAATATATATGTAACTCATTTCCCTTTCTCTCTTTCATTCTTATGGAAGAACTGTCTAAATCTACTGAATGTGTTACAAAGCTTTCCTTTTATGTTCCGTTTGTATGTTTTTGATTTTGCACTAGGGTGAAATTCAGACAAGTATTACGTTATTATTTATGTGCATAACATTATTTTCCTATGAATGTTTATACAGACATGTTTAATCTTTGCTGTGCAAAAGAGAAAATATCCTGATGTACAGAGATGTATATAATGTGTAAACAAAATGCATTATTTTTTAAAGAATGTGGTTGTTTGTTTCTGTAAACACCAATAAAAATGTCAAACGTATATCAATGGTAAAAGTTCATTTGTGGTCAAATGAAATACAGTGTTTAAGGTACTGAACGGTGTTCGCTGAACTAGTCTGAAAATGTATGCATTATTATGACATTGTGCAAATGGTACATTTATTATCTGTCTGTACATATATAACACACACCTGCCTTTAATAACATAGTCATAGACTCTCACAATGTCCTTTAACATACAAACATACATGAGGTTTCTGGAAAGCATGGTTACAGTCACCATGTTTGTATGGCGATCCCTATGGTATCTCACAATAGCAGGCATGTTTCTCATTGCTACTGGAGCTGCACATTCCCTGCGGAGAGCAATAGTGGCACAAACTAGAGGTAATTAGAAAGATATATCGGTTTTACCGATTAATTGGCACAGATATTGGCTTTTTGGAACTATCGGTTATCGGCAAAAATATACGCAGATATTTGCCAATCGTTTTAATTATTTAACTATCCTGAAGGATTCTACGGTAAATCAGCATTAAAAATAAAAACAATCATATGGGGATTTGCTGTATCTTTCATCATTAACTATGTTTCCATGCAAGGATTTTTTGTGCGGGAAAAGTTTTAGCGCATCAAAATAAAGCTGATGGAAATGTTCACAAGTGTCGACAATATTTTTCCGTTTAACTCTAGCGCATAAACTCTATGTCGATACTCCAAATGCCTTGAAAAAATGGTTTAGAAACACTTTTTTGTTGAGAAAATTGGCATTAATGCAAAAATGTAGTGTCACACGACAGAATTTACCCAATCATTAGCCTGTGTTAATCATGACGACAAGGTATACGTCCTTGAAAGCCAATTTATTGTACGTGATTATTGATTGATCTTAACGGCATACCTGCACAGATCCGATGCTGCAAACACATCTGCGTCATGACACTTCCAGGAGTGCCAGCACAAATATTTCGTATCATGCACCGGTCATCGACAAGTGCAAGGAGAACAAATGAATGGCCACTGTTTGTGATTAATTTAATCGCGGTAGACATCCGTTTATTTATTAAAGTTGCTTTTCCACACCATTCAGAATAATAGACGGCAGTCATGGAATAAGCCCACAATACAAAAAACATAATTTCTGTGCACAAAGATGTTTTAAATTAAAAATAAATACACAATACTAGAAGAAAAGCATCAGTGTGCTTTTCTGGAACACTAACATATAACCCAATTATATAAAATTATTGTTCATACTTTTGAAAAAATGCCGGCAAAATTCTCCGTATTAAATTAGGCTAAATAAATTACCAAATTAATGAAGCATTAAATAAAATAATTAATTACCAAATGAAAATAATTATATTTTTAGGCATATATATGCCTTTTCTTTACACAAACTTAAATTAGCTATACCCTGTTCTGTAGATGAATAAAGTCGGCTGAATGACATTTTCTACACTTCAAGACTATAAACTATCAGAACTATTTGCCCAATGAGTTCACTTTCAGAAAACAAGATTTTGAACATTATAAAACATTTAAATATTTTAAATCTAACCCTCTTTACCTCGGATCGCATTTGCTGAGCTTCTTCAGAAAATGTAAATTGCATTATGACGCTAAAATTAATTTTAGATGATAATCAAGTTCAGTTGGTCGTTAAAAGTTGCTGGACAAATATACGGGACATAATGCAGTTGTGATGGCGATGCTTTAGATTAGATGATTGTTCAAAATAGCATATTGAATATCAGGAATGTATCATATGTAAACCCTGATATTACACCGCATCAGTGTTTCTTTAATAGCTGTGCACACATCATATACACATCGATGTATGGTCTTTATACTAAGACTGAAAGTTTCCCCCACTACTTGGTGCAGTTTGCCAGCTTGAACAGGGCCATGACGATTCGCTTTCGGGTCGGAACCGGTGGCAACCTGCGATAGGTGCAACATCAGGACCAATATTACAGTCCTATCAGAAGAACAACTGTTCCTTTTGATTGCAATTCCTCATCTTCTGATTGCATTTATTTGTGAAATTAAAATGACAGTAAGCTGTCTAATTTCAATGAATTGTCTCAATACTCTCCCCATTTTACAAAGACTTTGGGGGGTAATTAGGGACATCTGAGAGGCGAAAGGTACACAATTAGCGATAAACACATTTCTGTATGGAAACGGCTTAAGGGCAGATTTATTTTGTGATAAACCAAAACTTGTGCGACAAAGTGTTTTTTTAGGCATGACGTCATCACGCACACCATTTTTATCGATAAAAGGCCATTTGAATGGAAACAGGCAGAAGACGGCAAATTTCCCAAACATTTTTTTTTTTACGCATTTTCACTTTGTCGATAACAAAATAGCACAAAAAGTGGATGGAAACTATGAATCCATATTTTTATCCTCACTCCACTGCATATTTTGATTAGATTATCAAGTGTTCTAAATTGAAGAGAAATGTGATTACATGGGAACGCATGTCCCCGTCAGCACAGACATTGTGTCTCCAACTTCATGTCTTGTGATGGGTTTATATGCAAAACACATCTGGTGAATATGTAGGCTATAAAAGGTTGGTAAATACTTAAATATAGAGCATTGTAATGGAGCCAAAATAAGAGTCTCTGGTGTGTTTCGGGTTTTAGTTAAATGTCCTATATTATGCACCGAATATTCTTTTTTTTAAATTATTTTAAAGAATAAACTACATCTGCGATTTTTTTTATTTTGGACTCTTGTAGTGTCTATGTCTGTGCTCGCTGTAGTAAGGAAAGCCTTAAGAAAATGTTTGAACATTCTATAAATTGGTCTTTAAAAACTATGGGCCGATTAATCGGCTATCGGCCTTTCCCACCACCTTAGTTATCAGTTTTGGCAAAATCCGCTCTCGGTCGACCTCTAGCACAAACTATACCCAGTGTAAACTTAAAATGAGAGGAGTTCTCTAACAAGTGCATGGCACAATTATGATGCAGAATAGATCAATCAATATAATTTTTAATAAGGTTTGCTATGCCAAACTTATTTCTAAACCAATGAACTCTCACTGAGTTAAATCAAGGTAAAATAATAAAACGACTCTTTTCAGTTTCACATTTAGCAGTTTAGAAAGTTCTCTCGACATTCATTCTGAAAGCTCTTATATGCATACATGTGACAGAATACTTGGATCACACACTATGTTGCTGCTCAGAACAATGAACGGATGTGCTAAAATGAGCCTCTGTATGATATAATTAGCCTATGATTTACTGTTACAGTTGTGCTGTTGCTTCTCTTAAAGACCTTATTCATTACACAATCTTATTTCATTCTTAAAATATTCAGAAAAATGCAGAACAGTAAACAGATATAGGCTAACAAATTCCATGAAGACTGATTCACTCTCATCCATGTTTCATAAAAATCCATTTTGAATATGACAGTCTATTAGAAAACTTTCAAGTGTCTAATTGATTTAATGGATCATGTGTGAAACTGAATGAAAGAAAACACGTCACTGAAGTATCTCACAGTGATAGTAAATAAATAGCAAGAGGAACATGCTAAAATTGTGGATGTGCTTTCACTAAGGGAATTCAGCGGGGAGGAGCTTTGAGTTCCTGAGTTAGTCAAGTGTTATTTTTGGAGAGGTGATGGTGTTGCCTCAATGCAGTTTTTCTGCTGAGACAGGTTTGGAAAGCAGTATGTATTTAAATAGTGCATGCTGTTGTTTGAAGCCACAGGTATGCACTACGCAACATTTTTCACAAGTGCCTAAACCTTTTGCACAGTATTGTATATTATGCAGCGATATTGGACAAAAGCGTCTGCCAAAAAAAATAAATGCATAAATGATATTAAATTCTTTGGCTGATACCGATTTAGGCTGATAACGATTCCGATATTTTGCAACTTACCTTATTTTGTCACCAGATCTCTGTTTTACTTAGGAATGTTTCAAAAAAATATACAAAGAGTATATTTCACTGTTCTAAATAATTTCCATTGAACATGGATTGGATCTGTTGAACACATGATAGATACAAAAAGATACAAAAAATGACTAAATATGATAACATGAGGATTGAAATGAAATGTTTTTTATTTTGTACTTCTAAAACATTTTTGAACTTCTGTTTTTGCATTTTAATACAACAGAACTCACATTTTACATGTATGTATGTATGATAGAATATTACAAATTTATACTATGCATATGTTGGGCAATTCCACGGAAATGTCAATCACATCATGGAAAAACAAAAAGTTTAAACCAAAGGAACAAAACCCCTTTTAAATTCTGCATTATAGTGGTATAATAGATAAAGTCATCCAGACCACTAGAGGGCGCCGCTTTCTCACGCAGTGCTGAGTGAAGAAGGCCATATTGTGATTTCAATCTTAATTCAATCAATCATGCAACATTAATGGATATGTTTAAAAGCGTTTTGGATGGTTTCTCTCATCATGTAGTCTATGGGAACGTCACATCCATTTATGGTATTTCTTCTGTATTAATGTGACATTTTATTTATTTTAAATTTTTCCCCTTTCACCCAATTTGGAATGCCCAATTCCCAGTGCGCTTTTAAGTCCTCGTGGCTGCATCTTATCACGTGGCTTGTTGAGCACGTTGCCACGGAGACATAGCGTGTGTGGAGGCTTCACGCCATCCACCGCGGCAACCACGCTCAACTCACCACGTGCCCCACCGAGAGCGAACCACATTATAGCGACCACGAGGAGGTTACCCCATGTGACTCTACCCACCCTAGCAACCGGGCCAATTTGGTTGCTTAGGAGACCTGGCTGGAGTCACTCAGCACACCCTGGATTCAAACTCTCGAACTAGTGAACTCCAGGGGTGGTAATTAATGTGACATTTAAATTCACAGAGTTTTTACAAAGTGTGTTACTAATTAATTATAAATAAACCATCGATTTTCATATCAGCATTTTAATGCTTATTACCAATTTGCCGATGGTTTTAATTTGGTCAATAATTGGCTGATAAATATCGGCAGCCGATACATGGGTGCATCCCTACTATATATACAGTATATATACATACACACAAATTAAGAACAAATACAATTACATAAACTAAATGAACAATAATTCAGCATAAGTTTCACACTTCACAAAAAAATGTGACTGAGGAGAAATCAAGGGTGTTTTAGATAGATACAATAATTATTACTAACATTTTTGTAAATTGTTGAGAAATAATAGATATTCCTCCCACAATCTCATCTGAAAGAGAAATAAAATTGCCTTCTGTCTGTCAAATTTCAAGTACACCACTGAGGGCTCCAAATATTACTGTCATTCTGAAAATAAAGGCGAGAGTGCAAACAATTGTTATCTTACTTTTCTTAGCGTGGGTGTTTTCAAAATACACATTCACAGTCACCGAGTTTGTCTTTCACATCCTGTTTTTGTCATGCCCACCTTTCCATGAGTCAGTGGCATCATCCCAGAGAGCTCATGAAATGTAAATGCACTAAACGAGCGTCTCTCCCCCCCCCCCCCAAGTAAGCATTACATTTCTGTGTGGCTATTTTAATCCTTGCAGACAGGAAATGGAATAATAACAGGGAAACAGGAAGACAAAGACATCTGCACACTCCGATTGGGAGATTTCATGGAAACGCTGCTCTCCGAGGACTCATATTTCATTTTCACTTGGCCAGCATGTTTATGCATTTTGCTGGAAACAACATGATACCTGTTTAGTCCTGTGCGTTTCAAAGACCTGATCATTTTCACTGTCTCTGTGTTAACACCCAAATATGATCAATTTGATCAATGCAGCATGTCTAAAATACATTTATTCAAATGACTAATAAAACATGCGCTTGGTTCATGCATTTAACAATCATGCAGCGCTCTCACTATACCATAAATAACATAAATGTCAACGTTAACTTTGACATTTTGCACAAAATCTTACGTGACACAGCTTATGACTATCTTACATCAGCTTATTTTTAAAAAACACTGACAAGTGAAGTGAACCAACAATCATTGGTCGACTATTTAAGGGATCTACCACCAGAAATATAAATGTTACCAAGGTTTGTAGCCAAAGGTTTACAGAATAGAAACTCGTTTTTATATACTGTATATATATATATATATATATATATATATATATATATATATATATATTAGGTCCTATTTTTAAATAAAGTGTTAATAGAGAAGAGAAAAGAGCAAAGCCACTCTCAAAAATAAACCACATCCAGACAGCATCACGCCATCCGCTCATGGTTTATTTTCCTACACTTAATGTTAGCATCTTATTTTTACCACTGTGTATTTACTCAGTCACACTACACAAACACACATATACACAAACATCAGCTGATAACTTCCTCAGAACCATGACAAGAACATTTCGAAGATACACTGATGAATTGTGTGACCAACAAAAATCCTGACTTCACAAAGTAGAAATAAAACACAAATAAACATGAACTTCAGCTGTAACGAGTGGGTGCTGAACTGGATCACTTGATGTTTCCACCACTGATAGTGTCATTAACTGTGGGGGTTTGACGGGGAGTTCCGTCTCTTTAAACTGGATGTGTTGGTGGTTTGTAAGAGTTTGAACTCAGTAAACGCAGGTGGGAGGCTGTTTGATGAAAAAAGACTGATGGAAATCTTTGCATTACCCATCAAAGACCAAGTTATGGGGTTTGGGGTTTTTGTTTAACGGTCTCAGCACTATGTAGAGTATGAGGCGTGTGGTGTAAACATGCTCGATTCAAAGCCCACAGAATTCATTTCAAAGCTGATCACCTTGTAGAGCAGATCTGAAGGCTCATTGTCATACAAGACTTTCAGAGATTCACCACAAGCATCAGTGTCTGATCTGCAGCAGATGAAGCTGTAGGTTTGATATAAAGGAATATAAACACAACTTTCTGTCATCCGTGAGATGTTTGTGTTGAGCAGGAGAGAACGGACAAGGAAAGTCATTCAAGATTCAAAACATGCCTACAATGTTTAAAGAGGAATTATAGTTCTTAAACTGCCTTTATGTTATTAATAATTACATAATTAGTTTACCATATCGATGGTGATTTCTAAAGCAAACATCAATGTTTGTACTATTGCTCATACTTTGGGGATCTGAACAGACCTCTAACCATAAGCATTAAACACACTGTAAATAAGTGATCAGACGATTTTCTCATGGCGGATGATAAAACATTGAAAGACGGACTTGAGTCATATCAAGAGAGTAGAATCAAACAGAGAGGGTGCGCTCTGTTGATTAGGGCCAGTAAACATTGCAACATGCTAAAAACAAGGGATGCACCAATATGACATTTTTTGGCTGGTACGATATTATTTTTAACAAAAACACATTGATATTTGATGACAATTCCGATATTTTCCAATTTACCTGATTTTGTACTTCTAAAGCATTGTCGCACTTCTGTATTTGCAGTTTAAAACGAAGCCTTTTAAGGTTTAGTAATCGCACAAGGTCATATTGTGATTTCGATCTTAATTCAGTCAATCATGCAACATTAATGGATATGATACCGATGTCTCAGATGTCAAAGTCTGCTGGTTTCAAAGCGTTTTGGATGGTTTCTCTCATCATGTAGTCTATAGGATAGTGCCGCTTTCACAACTGTCATGCCGTTATGGCAGTTTTTCCACATTAACGTGAGAACAAAGTGTGTTTTACAAAGTTACTAATTAATTAAAAATAAACCATCATGGGGCCTGGGAAGCTCAGTGGTAAAAGACGCTGGCTACCACCCCTGGAGTTCACTAGTTCGCTAGTTCGAATCTCAGGGCGTGCTGAGTGACTCCAGCCAGGTCTCCTAAGCAACCAAATTGGCCCGGTTGCTAGGGAGGGTAGAGTCACATGGGGTAACCTCCTTGTGGTCGCTATAATGTGGTTCGTTCTCGGTGGGGCGCGTGGTGAGTTGAGCGTGGATGCCGCGGTGGATGGTGTGAAGCCTTCATGGTAACGTGCTCAACAAGCCACGTAATAAGATGCGCGGGTTGATGGTCTCAGACGCGGAGGCCACTGGGATTCATCCTCCGCCACCCGGATTGTGGCAAATCACTACGCAACCACGAGGACTTAAAAAGCACACTGGGAATTGGGCATTCCAAATTGGGCTTTTTCATACTTATTACAGATATGTCAATGGTTTAAATTTGGTCAATAATTGGCCGATAAATATTGGCAGCTGATACATTGGTGCATCCTTACTAAAAAACCATTCAGAACATGTTAGCAACCACACAGCAATGCTTTGGAAACCAATCACATTTGTGGGTTGAGCAAATTTCTGGATAGTCAATAAAATCTCCTGACTATTAGTTTTTAGGTTTTGCTCTTGAGCAAAACAATTATCCCAGGCGGGTATCGTCCATATGGGCAGGTAGGGCAGAGCCCCGCTTAAATATTCATCCACTTGAAAACATAGATCCATACTATAAATGGCCAATAATGTAATTTGTTTGCCCGTAAATGTGTTCAAAATGCTGACATGTGTATTTAAAAGCAGGCCTAGTATACGTTTGTATCCTATTTAAGTGGTAAAGTATCTGAAAGCTCCGTTACACAGTGTTTGATACAGATATACAAGCATGTGGGGCAGAGAGTCTGCTGTCCTCCCGAACTCCACAGCGCCCCTCAGATTTCCCAATGGAAATATGTGGTCAAATATGGTACTGCAACAAGCCCTTATTGAGACCCATTGGGGCAGAAATAAATCTGCCCATAAATGTAGTGCCAAACCAAAGGTAACTTTAGTATTAGTGCATGCCAGCAGTGTGACAGACCGTGAACGCAAGCACTATCGATTGACGTCAGCGTGTCGTTTCTATTGCAAATTCAAGACAAATTGACCATCAAACAACTTGGTCCTGAATTCTTGATTCTTGTCTGAACAGCATAAAGCCAGTATGCAACCGGTTTGTCCCTTTATATAATGCCAGTGTGTCTGTGATCTCTGCTGCATGGGAACACAGCCTGTGCAATATTAGCACTACTGTATGTAGAATTTCAAGTAAGACGTGTCACTGGACTGGAACTGTCTGTGCTAAAGGTTCAATTACGTGCACAAAAACAATAACACATGTTTGTTAATGACATATGATTATGGATGTTGGATTGAAAGACAAGTCTTGATACTGCTCACAACTATAAACAATTTATGACCCACTCAGTGTCTGTCTGCCCAGTAAATGGAGTGAATCCGTACAGTACAAAATAAAAGGAAAATTCCAGGTTCAAAACAAGTTAATCTCAATCGACAGCATTTGTGTCATAATGTTGATTACCACAAAAATTAATTTCGACTCGTTCCTCCTTTTCTTTAATAAAAGCACAAATGTGTGTTCCAGTGAGACACTTACAATGGAAGTCAATGGGGTCAATTTTTGGAAGGTTTAAAGACAGAAATGTGAAGTTTATAATTTTATAAAAGCACTTACATTAATTCTTCTGTTAAAACTCGTGTATTATTTGAGCTGTAAAGTTGCTTATATAGTCATTTTAGGGTTTACGCCGTTACATCGTCATGGCAACGAAGTTATAAAATAGTCTATAACTTCACACAGATGCGGTTAGTAAGTGATTTTATGACAGTAAAATCATGTTAGCACACATATTGTTTATGTCTTGTGTCTATACTTTTGAAATAGTGAGTATTTTAATGTTTACAGATTGACCCCATTGACTTCCATTGTAAGTGTCTCTTACTGGAACACACATTTGTGCTTTTATTAAAGAAAAGGTGGAACGAGTCGAAATAAAATTTTTGTGGTAATCAACATTATGACATAAATGCTGTCGACTGAGATGAACTCGTATTGAACCCGGAATATTCCTATAAAGCTCAAATGTGTCATTTCTGGCATCATCAAACTGAATTAATGTTTTTTAAACAGTTTTTTATTTTATTTTATTAACTTCCCCCCAAACACATGCCATTGGTTGAGCTACAAATGACTTAAGTTGGAGGAAGAATTTTATTTTTTTTATTTTGTTTTATTTTTTTATCCCCTTTTCTCCCAATTTGGAATGCCCAATTCCCACTACTTAGTAGGCCCTCGTGGTGGCGCGGTTACTCGCCTCAATCCGGGTGGCGGAGGACAAGTCTCAGTTGCCTCCACTTCTGAGACCGTCAATCCGTGCATCTTATCACATGACTCGTTGTGCATGACACCGCGGAGACTCACAGCATGTGGAGGCTCATGCTACTCTCCACGATCCACACACAACTTACCACACACGCCATTGAGAGCAAGAACCACTAATCACGACCACGAGGAGGTTACCCCATGTGACTCTACCCTCCCTAGCAACCGGGCCAATTTGGTTGCTTAGGAGACCTGGCTGGATTCACTCAGCACACCCTGGATTCAAACTCGCGACTCCAGGTGTGATAGTCAGTGTCAGTACTCGCTGAGATACCCAGGTCCCTGAGTGACAGTTTTTTTAACACAGAAAAAAACTACACACTTTAACATTCACTTTCACTTTCACCGTTTCTTGTTGGTGGAAAGACCTTCCCAACTCCACCTGAGCAGGTGATTTATTAAGTCTAAAGACATGCCTCTTTTGTGAGCTCTTGACCCAATCCTACAAATGCACTAACTGTCTTCTTTCTAAAAACAAAAACATAATCTCACTCCATTCTTTCACCACTGTCTCTCACTTTCCTCTTAAAACTTTGTACTGCAGCACTTCTCATGTTATTGCATCCTTATGACAAATCGCTTTTTCTATATTCCTATTTTGTCTAGTTGGATAAAAGCGTCTGCCTAATGAATAAATGTAAATGTAACTTTTGCCACACCTGCCAGTGTGACATTTCTTACAGCCATGAAACTGTATTTTGCATGAGTTTTATCAATATAAATAAATAATACAGCGTTGTTTCTATGACAGTGGAATTATTTACCTGTTTAACCTTGTAAATTTGTGTCAAACAGTACAGGTCATTGTGTCACTCAAAGCTTCATATACGAGCTTGTCTCTCTGTAAAAATATATACCTGTCACAAAAATATGAAGTTATGACATTTTCATTGTTGTGCCTTAATGTATTTGTGTTGCCACATGGAATAATGGAGAAAAAAACCATTAAGCATCCTATAAAGGTTTTTAGGAGACATGCAAGTCGTGACATCTGTTTTCTAGAGCAGGTTTGATTTGAACTGTGCACGTCACTCACAGTACATCAGCGAGGGCAAGTCTATCATTCTTACAATGCCACTAAACCATGTGTTATGCTGCAGATCTTCACAAAGTTACCAGCCAAACGGCGAATAACTCAAATGTTATTCACTCGCCAAAGCCAGTTTTACTTGCAATTGGCGTGTGATGAGTGTTCATTTTGGAGTAAATTGCTACAGTAAATTGGTGTTCATATAAATCAATCGCTGTGTCCGAATATCCATACTTCTCTACTATATAGTATGCCAAAAACAGTCGCTAATGGAGTATAATGTGTTGAATCCACAATATTCATGAAGCAGTAAGCAAGAAATACCCGGATGACCTACTATTTTCTTTGAAGTGTGGATTGACTGGACACTTAATTGTTATGATCATGATCCCATAATCCCTCAGGAGCTGAGGCGACATCACATTCAAAACACTTGATTTAAAGGGACGGCAGTGAATCACGAGGTGGACGCCTCTTCTCAACTGTAAGTGCTTTATATACCAAGATAATTGTTCCTTGTGCTTAAATGGTGGCTGTTTAAAACCAGAGCAGATGGTTTTCAGAGCTGTTTTAATTACGTCATATATTTGAGTCATGAGACGATGCCAGTGTCCCCAGATAAAGTATATCCAGAATCTATTCATACTACTCGCATGCATACCTAAAAGTACATACTGTTTTGTCGGCAGATAAGTGCGTCCTTCATCAAATACAGTCCATACTGAGACAGCACGCAGTTTTGGACACAGCTATTGTCTTTTTCATGAGCACTTCACCATGCACTCATAATAAAAAATAACGATAATTAATTACAAAAAATTCACTGTTTTGGATAGTACTTTTCTGATGCAACTGAAACATTGTAATTCAGCACTTTTCATGTTACTGTCTCCTTAAGATGAATCACTTATATTGTATCCTTCCTCATTTTCTAAGTCGCTTTGGATAAAAGAGTTTGCCAAATGAATAAATGGTCAGTGTGGCAGGGAGGAGGGCGGGGCCGGGTCGTGATGCTGCACACCCGGCCCCTAATCAGGCTAATCAAGCCCTCGAGAGGGATAAAGGTGACCGGAGGTGGCAGTTCCAGAGAGAGAGAGAGTTACAGGCAGCTACCCTGCATGTGTTTATGTTTGTGTCTTTTTATTTTATTAAAAGATTATTTATATTGTCAAGCCGGTCCTCACCTCCTCCTTTCCACTGAACTTTGTTACAGTCAGATTACAGTGGAAAGAGATTGCATGTAGAGAAAGGGAATGACAGGTCAGAGGTCATGTGCAGAACTGAAGCTGAACTCTGTTCATCTGTCATATGATCATGAAGTCATGTGCAGCCTGTAGCACAGGAGGAATTTACTTCATACCTGAGCTGCACATTCCTGTTCAAGCTGCTAATGCACACACGACACACTTCATGATGGAAACATTGCGTATTATACTTTGGTGAAAGATTACGAAGACAAACATTTTTCTTTGCAATAACATGAGACCAGAAACATGCATTAAGATGATCTCCATATCAGAAATCCTGGGTTAATAACATGTCAAGGAGAACACTTTATCTTAACTTTAATAAATAACTTTAATCAATTATTAAATAACATTTATATAAATCTTAACTGATCATTAGTTGAGATAATATGAGATAATGCACTTGTTAATGCTTACTAATGAATTTAACTAGCATTAACTTATAGGCTGTAAGTTCAAATACTTACAAATGTCATTAAACTATCATTCTTACGTGGCTTTTGCACTTTTTAACATCTACAAACGATTTTAACACCTGTTATCTAATGATTAACGGATCAGTTGTTAATGTACAGTTGAATGCTTACAAATGTTTTCAAAATTGATTCAATAACACAGCTGAACTTCCTGTTTTTCAGCGCTGGGCAACACACAGTCGGCACATATGTGCTGACCTGATGAAACCGGGAAACCGGGAAAATAATTAGCTCAGACTGTTCCTAGTCTAATAGGGACAGAGAGTGCATCCCCCTGAGAGACTGATGATGTCCCCTAAAAGCTCAGCGGGGAAAGTATTGGACTGTTGGATGGAAAGATCCATTCTGAAGACTTTACATTAATTTAAAAAAGGAGCGACTGTTTGAAACAGCCTCAATGCTAACATGCTAAACCAAAACACACGTTCATTAAACAAGAGAACACAGCTAAAAATAGAGGGAAAACAGCTTCTTTCAGCTGTAGGCGCTGACTTCAAGGAAAAACACTTTGGGACACATAGAGCATTTGGCCTATCTCTCTCTCTCTCTCTCTCTTATGCACTAATAGAGAGCAGAGGGGAAGAACGAGTTGATCCCCAAGCTCAATCCTACACGCTGGTTGAGACTCATTAGAATCCATGCAGTGCTGTCTTCTATAGGTCATAAGAGAGAGCGAGAGAGAGAGAGAGAGAGAGAGAGAGAGAGAGAGAGAGAGAGAGTTAGGCAATAAAGGATGAAGACACAAAGGGTGGAGCAGTGTTATTTCTGTGCTACGGGCATCAAATAATATACACCACCGTTCAAAAGTTTGGAATCACCATGATATTTTTATGCTCTTGAAAGAAAATGACAGTTTTCTTCACCAGTGATGCTTTAAATTAAACATGTATAATGTTACACATTTCTATTTCTATTTAAATATGCTGTATTTTTAAAACTTTCTGTTCATCTACAAGTCATCCACTTGCAGCAGTGACACCTCAGGCATTCTAGCAGTCCGTTTATTACAATATTAAGATCAGACTCTTCTAACAGCAGCTTAAGACCTCAAACTTGGACTCATCCATCCATTATACTTATTACCACTTATTTGCCGTCCAATCTATAGTGGCAAGAAAAAGTATGTAAACCCTTTGGAATTACCTGAAGTAGTGGTTCCCAACCTTTTTTTTGATGCATGCCCCCCTACTTAATTAAAACAATAAATACAAAATATAAATATTTATAAGTTGTAAATAAAATTCCCTCATTCCCCTAATGTAGCCTATGACAAATTTAATAGAGCTGAAGTAGTGATATGATAATATTCATTATCAATCTATTTCTGCCTAAAGTACAGTTAGTGTTGCTATAGTAAATTCAAGGGTGGTGATGTAGAATTCTGTGCCGAATTCAAATGGTTTCCGCGTCTTGCGCCTTGCTTCTCACAGGTTCTGGCAGCGGTGCAATGATCAGAGGTGCGTGTTTAAAAGTTCGAGACCGGTCTGTGAGTAAAAATGCACCTGCTTTGCGCTCGCGCTGCTCTGTCCATTGAGCCGTATCCATCTATAGAGTCATATAAGTGCATTAGCCGAGGTTGTGACTTCACCTGTCTATCTGACGATGCTAAACCAGATACTTCAGATGCGTCGCTAGACTTCAGAATCAGATGAACTGTGGTACAAATGCGTACCAACCCGTATAACGGGTCTAGATAAACATTTTAATGCAAACAGGAACTTGACGATAGATTTGATTAACATGATTGATAAATGCCTCCCTCTCTACTAATTTGCTCTTAGCACCCCCTGGCATCCTTTGAATGCCCACTGGAACCCCTGACCTAAATTTATGTACTGTATCAATATGTCATAAAATCGGATTTAATCTTCATCTAAGTTACAATAATGAACAAACACAATCTGTTTTAACTAATAACACAAATTATTGTATTGTTCTTGTACATACTGAATACATCATTCAAACCTTCACAGTGTAGGTTGGAAAAAGTATGTGAACCCCTAGACTAATGACATCAACAAAAGCTAACTAGAGTCAGGAGTTGGCACACCTGGCATCCTATTAATGAAACAAGATTGAAGGTGTGGGTTAGAGCTACTTTGACTTATAAAAAGCACTCAAACATTTTGAGTTTACTATTCACAAGAAGCATCTGCTGACGTGGACCATGCCTCGAAAAAAAGATCTCACAAGACCTACAGTCAAGAATTGTTGCTTTGCATAAAGCTGGAAAGTGTTACAAAGTTATGTCGAAGAGTTTAGATATTCATCTGTCCACAGTTAGATAAATTGTCAATAAATGGAGATGATTTAGTACTATAGGTACTCTCCCTAGAAGAGGCTGTCCAGTCAAGATGGCTCAAAGGGCACACCGCAGAATGCTCAATGAGGTAAAAAAGAACCCTAAAGTGACAGATAAAGACTTGAAGGAATCATTGGAACTGATTAACATCTCTGTTCATGAGTCTACTATACAGAAAACATTAAACAGGCATGGTGTCCATGGCAGGACACCACGAAAGGAAGCTGCTGCTTTCCAACAAAATCATTGCTGCGCCCTGAAGTTTGCCAAAGACCACCTTGACACTCCACAATGCTAGTGGGAAAATGTTTTGTGGACTGATGAAACTAAGGTCAAATTGTTTGGGAAGAACACACAGCACTATAAATTACGTTGTGCAGGTCTAATCCACAGAAACGCTTGGTTGAGGTTATTGCTGCCAAAGGAGGACCGACCAGTTATTAAATCCAAGGGTTCACTTACTTTTTCCACATCACTGTGAATGTTTAACGGGATGTGTTCAATAAAGAACATGAGAGATTATAACTGTTTGTGTGTTGTTAGCTTAAGCACATTGTGTTTGTCTATACGTGTGACTTTGATGAAGATGAGATCACATTTCATGACCAATTAATGCAGAAAAACAGAAGTTCACATTACTTTTCTTGCCACTGCAAGTCCTTTTGCCATTCTATCATTTTCTTCTTATTTGCAAGTGTCAGATGTGTCTTTTTCTTTGAAATCCTAAAAGGCCAGCATCCCTGAGTCTTCACTGTTGCAGATGAAACTGGTGTTTGTCATGTACTGGTCATTAAATCTGTCAGTTTAGTTGTTGTGATGAGTCTGTTGCCCAAACTAGAGACTCTGATGTTGTTGTCCACTTCTCTCTCTATCCTGGTTAGATCCAGTTTGATTTCTTCTTCTTTCATTTTTTTTTTAAACAGTAGTGCATAGAATAGACTTCATCTCTCAAATGAACAATAGACTGTGAATTTCAAGAGAAATGCATTTCTGTTTGGCTGTTTTTAAAACCAAACTGTAACTTGGAAGTGCAAAGTGTCTTTCAGGAAATGCAATAATACTTCAGCAACTGGGAAAAGACACTGTAATGCGATGTCCACACTTGATTAAGTATACTTGATTGACTTGATTGTGAATTCGAAAACAGCAGGTTGACTTTTCTTAAGTCAAACTTGGTCTGTGCTCATGGAAATTCGAAATACAAGCGAGTTAAAGTGAGTTGTATTTTTAGCTGTAAATAATGTACGACAGTGAAGAGGAATGCATATTTTATTAACTCTACCCCAAACTTAAACCTACAGTAACCATCTGTGCAGTAAAGATGTAATTTAGGAAAACAGAACCTTTGAAACACAGTTGTTACTAGTTTCAATGCAGGACGAGAGCGCGGGTCTCCATCACTGCTGACACACTATCAGTTGCATCATAGGAGAAGTTAAACACTTGAACCAAAGTCAAAATGTCTGATGGAAGTGGCAGTAACTTGACATGATGGGGCTGATGCCAGAGTACTGGAACATTCGGAAGCAACATTCCGACTTCCTGAGTAATCATGTTGTCCATTAGAATGATAGCATTAAAGGAATATTCCGGGTTCAATACGAGTTCATCTCAATCAACAGCATTTGTGTCATAATGTTGATTACTACAAAAATGTATTTCGACTCGTTCCTCCTTTTCTTTAAAAAAGCACAAATGTGTGTTCCAGTAAGAGACACTTACAATGGAAGTCAATGGGGTCAATCTGTAAACTTTACTCACTGTTTCAAAAGTATAGACACAAGACATAAACAATATGTGTGTTAACATGATTTTACTGTCATAAAATCACTTACTAACCGCATCTGTGGAAAGATATAGACAATTTTACAACTTTGTTGCCATGACGATGTAATGTAACATCGTTAAAACCCTAAAATGAATGTAAAAATGACAATTTAAGCAACTTTACAGCTCAAATAATACACAAGTTTTAACAGAAGAATTAATGTAAGTGCTTTTATAAGATTATAATCTTCACATTTCTGCCTTTAAACCCTCCAAAAACTGACCCCATTGACTTCCATTGTAAGTGTCTCACTGGAACACACATTTGTGCTTTTTTAAAGAAAAGGAGGAACGAGACTAAATAAATGTATGTGGTAATCAACATTATGACACAAATGCTGTCGACTGATCTTAACTTGTATTGAACCCGGAATATTCCTATAAACTTTAAACTGAAATTTACATTAAACACTAAAAATTAATAAAATAAATAAATTAAAAACAAGAGTTGATCAGCAGCATTTTTTAATATTTTTATATATAGGGCCTTTTGCAGATGCACCAAAATGAATCTGTGAATCAATTTTTTCTCATTTACATGAACAGGCCAAAATGCATAGAAATGATGCATAGAAATGATGCATAGAAATGCATCAACTCTCCTCTACAAACTCTTCAGACATGTTTAGTAAGTTCTGTTCTCTGTTTTGTGTGCAGATGTGTTGTGTTCTGTTGTCACTATCACTGTGGAGGACCTGTTTTTAGATAAACAAAACGAGTTTTCGCTTGAACGCCCCAGTGTTGTGAGGGGGCTGCGTGAACTGTTGCTCTCGTGTCCTATCATGAACGTGGATAGCGGCCGTAACATTACAGCTTGTAATTATATAATTATATAAGACTCTTGAGATCGACCATTTTGTTACACAGTTTTAGGTAAAAGTGGCCCACAGCTGAATAGTAAACCTTTACCAAAACATAACATTATATAGCAAGTTAGCCGAGCACTAGCGTGGATTGCAGACATAAAATGACCGTTTGTAAAAATAAATCCATCTCCAAACTTGATCACTATTCATGATAGTAAGAACGACAAACAATCTGCATAATTCTACACAATTGTAGGTAAAATTGGGCCCGCAGCTGATTAGCAAAACTATTTCAACACAATAACATTAGCTAGCAGGTTAGCAGAGGTGGGCATTATGTAAATGTGTTACAAAGTGACGTAGATACTTTATGGAAGTAATGGCTGGACTGCAAACCAGGTGTTTCGTGTAGTTCTTGAGCGGTGTTGTCTGTGGGAGAGAATAACTCCCTTTGGTGTGGACTTTGTGCTTTGTAACTTTGCAGACCTTTTACATGCACAAACAGCTATATTACACACTAAACGACAGGTAAAATCCCATAAAGCATAATAGGGCCTCTTTAAGAAAAAGAAAAAAGTCATATAGGGTTATAACAACACAGGGGTGAGTAAACAATGACTGAATTTTCATTTTTGGGTGAACTAATCCTTTAATGTTACTTGATAGAGAGAGAACAATTTAGTGGAGCACGTTTGATTCTTGGCTCATTGATGAAGCTGTATACGCTAATACAATGTCACTGTGGTGAGCAGGGCGGGGCCGAGTGGCATTTGGGCAGAGCGAGGCCGGGAAGATAAGTGGTGAATGAGGTTCACCTGTGTGCCACACCAGTCTCGTGATCCTCAGTCAGCGGCGAGGACTCCTTGACGGCACATCCTTCCTCCATCCCGGGTTTCGGCAACAGTGTAACAGTTAAGGAAAGGAGGAAGCTGGTGCCGGCTTGACAAAACATGTAGACATTTATTGTTGCACTTTTCATTCGCACACAATAAGACAACGCTTTTCAGCATCCACCACACTGACACGCAGACACACACACAGACAGCTTCATGCGTCTCTCTCTCTCCCATCTTCCGCTGTCTCCTCTCCTTAAATACTCCCACCGCCCCTCACTGGAACACGAGACCGGTGTGGCACACAGGTGGACCTCATTCACCTTATCTTCCCGGCCTCGCTCTGTAGTTGCACCAGGGTACAGGAGTTGAAATAAATGTGGGAGCTTTGAGAGGAAGTGGTCCAAAACAGGAAGGACAGAACAAGCAGAGGAAATGAAGGAGATAAACAGGCGACAAGGTATGCGGCTCAGCGTGGATTTATTTTCTTGACTGTCCACATTCTTTACTCCAGGTCTCCTGCTCATTGTTTAATATGTTCTGTGATGCATTTCTGTGTTTTACGATTATAATAGATTGTGTGCTCATTACACGGATATCTGGAATAATTGATTGTGATTGGCCAAACGTGCCATTTTGCAGTCAAATATTTTTTTTAAAAGGTGAATTGTGTCATTTCTGCACCACTAGCGTCACCAAACGGAATTGCAAAAATAATCACTGTTTTTAAACAGGTTTCCCAAACACTTTCCTGTCTGCCATTGGTCAGGTAGTTGAACAGATAGTCCCTCCCCAAACTCACATCACTATTGTTGTGTCAGACTGCTCAAATAAACAGAGCAATGTTTTGATAGCACCACAGAGTCACAATGTTACACTTTTCAAGGTAATTAAATTACAAATGACACACTGCACGTGTAATGACCATTAGGCTGTAAAACTGGCACCATTTTCCTACATAACTGTGCTAGTTTCATGGCTTTTGTCTCACTAACCCTAACGTCCATATATTTATTTATTCTGTAAGTAGCCATGTAATAAGCAGGATAATGTACAGTCCCACAGTCACTGTTACAAAATAAATACAGTGGTCCTGATCATCCTGTCAGGGTTTATTTTGCAATAATGATGACTGACTGTACATGATCTCTTGCAAATGTGCATAAACTGTTTAGAAATCAGGTTCATGATTGGTCTTGATGTAATCAATTAGAGAGAAATAGTTTGAGCAAATAGCCAGTCTGTAATCCTTCCCTTTTGTCAGGGTCTCCAGCATTGTAAACAGGAAGTGGATGAGGAGGTCTGTGGACTCGTGGGTGAGCACAGATCACCACAAGCAGCTGTACACGGAAATCAGCAGGCAGCTAGTCAGAAACGGCTTTAGTGTTGGAAGAATGTCTGTGAAACAATGGTTTGATTTAACACTCAAACAAAGGGATTTTCCATGATTTACTTTTGGCAGGAAGGAATGTAGTCGAAATGTAATGCTAATCATGTTCTTTCAGATGTAATAATGATCTGCCGATCTTTTAGGTACAATTTTAAGTCATGTATGTCACTGAAGGTGAGACCTGAACAATGTTAAATTTAACATACGTTGAGCAGTCAATGACAGCTGACCTGAGTGCAGTTTCACATAACAACAGATGAGAGAATCACATGAAAACTGTTCACTAAACACGATATATATACTGTATGTACACGTGCGTCTCACTTTGCTTGCGTTTCTAAGGGCACTGTGTGAAGTTAAAAGTAGTTTGAAACTTAGAAAAACATGTCTTGAGACCCCTGCAGAGTTGCATGACAGCACATCACTCTTTAACATGTAACATGTTTAACACGCTTTGAGTGAGAAAAAGTCTCTTTGGAAGGGAATGTGTAAGGTAAACTTTAAGAGAGTTATAATGACGTAGAGAGAAAAGAAAATAGATTTTACAGGTGTACTTTTAGTCTATAGTACTTTATTTTAATTATATATTACTATAATTATAATTATTATATACTGTGCACCCTTCTACTGAGGTACGTCAAACTTTGGGCAAATTGGCGTAATTTTATTTTAGACAAATAATGTTCATTTCAGTTGAAGCAAAGAATTGTGGGTTGTGAGTGCCCACGAAGGATACACCTCATGCGTCCTCCGAATTCCCGTGAAAGAAGGTCACATTCAAAGCGAGACAGCCTCGATTACGTATGCGACCTCTGGAGGATGCAGCCTTCGAAACGAGACACAGCTCTTGTGCTGTCTGCTGTCAGTAAGTGTGGTTTGTTCTCTGTATAAGCTGCTCGTTGTCTATACAGCTGGAGTTTCACTTACTGCCCCCTGGAGAAAACAGGTGGTACTACAAGCTTGAATTGCTCAGATATAAGGAATATTTCTTAATACGGTCCGGGGACGATTAATTGTGTTCATTTTTTAATGCGCTATTTTTTATATAATGAATCGCACTGAATTATATATACAGTTTATACATATATTGCATGAATAGAAGGAAGCCTATTTTAAGATACATTAAGACTTTTGTTTTTATAATGCAAAAATTCTTATACTGTATATTAGTTCCATTGTACAAGTACCATTGTAAGCATATATCATGATAATGCTGCATTTAATTGAACTCATTGATCTCTGCCTGCTTCACCTTTGTCTACTGATGGACTACACTCTTATAATGGAATACATAGACTATCAATTAATTGCCAACAAAAGCCTTCATCAGCCAACTAACAAAGGACAATGCATCTATGTGAACTTCTGCAGTAAATCCAGAATGAACTTCAGAGACATTAGTCATTAATTTTACAGTTCATACAAAATCTTTGATTAAACACTGACCCTTAACACTTACTTATTTCACTAAATTTAAACCATGACCTGCACTGCACACACACTATTATTATTGTCATTATATTCATGTTTAGCCAGAGGGGAACTGGCCCCCACAGTGAGTCTGGTTTCTCCCAAGATTATTTTTCTCCATTAATCAACATCTTATGGAGTTTTATGTTCCTCACCACAGTCAGCTTCAGCTTGCTCACTGGGGTTATAAATACAATTATTATTTAACTATTTAATTAATTATTTTTATACACAATTTACAGTCATATTTAATCAAACTACACAATGATGACTCTAAGACTTTATATATATTACAGTTTCATTTTCTGTTAATGCATGATTTTCTGTAAAGCTGCTTTGAAACGATGTGTGTTGTGAAAAGCGCAAATAAAAATGACTTGACTTTGTCTTGACTACTTTTCATTCCTTCCAGAAGTATTCACATGCAGACATTTTGCACCAGCCCAGAGGACATGACACTGCACAACTTGAATGTGCTTTCTTCTTCTGTACATACAGTAAAATGATTAGATATGACTCACTTCTATTATTTTCGGCGTCCTTTAATGATGTTGTTCATCTCCAAACAGTGCATTCTTAAGTCACATGTATTACTTTGTCAATAAACAACAGTACATTACCAGTGTGACAGGTTCAGACTTGTTCATGACCGGATAGAGTGAATCCAAACGGAGAATGTCAGAAGGTGTGACAGTCACCCAACAACTCTGACATTTCATTTCTTACAGTGTTAACATCTGTCTCTGGTTTCACTGATGAACTCGAGCTGCTTCAATTACACACGACTGCTCTCAATCAATCACATTAGTGTGCGCTCATGTTAGCAGGTTACGGCATGCACGTGGCGTGTATATGCGGAATGGCACTGAGCAGAGCTGCATGTAGAGTTTTGGTACTGAGATTACAGTAAGAACTGGAAACAGTATTTTGCTGCAGTTCGGTTATGCAGCAGAAATGCTGTCAGTGTGAAAGTTGGCTTAAATCTCTATTTTATACTGTTAATCATGGCAATAATCTCCCAAAAATCTTGAGCTCTGAGGGGAAAATGCAGCTCAGTGCACAATGCAGTCAAGGGTGTTTAAAAGGAAGTTTTATATCAACAGTGGCCTACATGAGTAACTATGATTATTCCTTTCTGATTAAGTCCTGGAGCAAAAACACACTCGCAATTCCTGTATCAGAAAGTGGAAGTGGAGTTATTGTTGTGTGATGAATAAAATGTACTCAGGGCCAGAGGAAGCCAAAGTGGGAAATGCCCTTAATCTGCCAACATTTTGAAACAATAAGAACTAAATCTGACCAACTGCTTGAAGCCTTTAAAATGTCCTGCTGGTTTTCACACAAACAATCTGAACATTTCACCAAGCAGACTTCAAATTGTGTTAAGTAGTTTACCTAATATCATTTAAAAGCATAGGGTTTGATCTGTGGAATGCATGATGGTCCTCGTGAGGAGTAAATCTGAGAGCTGGTCGAGATATTTCAGTCCCTAGCGGTGCAATATAGAGTTACACCTGCTCTAAATTCAAGCAACCACTGTAATAAATTGGGTTCAGCTGTCGCTGGTCTGGGCTCGACCTGCGATGATGAACTTCAGTTTAACACTTCTGCCACAAAAGAGAGAAACAACCCCAGTGTCACTCTCAGTAACACATGACTGTATGAGTTTCACTGGTATGAGTGTGTCATATACACTTTAAGACTGCTCAGAACAACTGGAATAAGGAAGTTTATTATTAGTGAAACATGCACAATAGATCTGTTCCAAAACCTAGTGAGCAATCTACTGTACAGTTCCTAGACAGCATTTTAAAGAGATTTAAAGAGAGTTAAACCCAAAAATGAATATTCTGTCATCATTTACTCTAAACCCATATGGTGTTATTGGTATACATTTTGTGTAACTTATATTTGTATGTGTAGAGCTGAGGAGGGCGGGGCCGGGCTGGAATGAGACACACCTGGTCCTCAATCAGCCTGATGGGGCGCGCGAGGGATAAAGGCGGCCGGGGACGACAGTTCGAGAGATAGATAATTGCAGGCAGCTGTACTGTGTGTTTTTGGTTGTGTGTTGGTTTAAGTTGTTTATTAAATTATTATTTAAGTTGACAAGCCGGTTCTCGCCTCCTCCTTTCCACTGAACCCCCTTACACTGGTGCCGAAACCCAGGAAGGAGGAGGGATTCCCGTCGCAGAGTCCTCGACACTGCCGTGCACCCAGGGGAGCGCCGCTGCCGTCCAACGGGGGACGGAGTAGCCCGACCACCCGGACGCGGGGAACGGCCGCTGTCCGCAAGGCGAGTGGGGACGGGACTCCCCGACCGCCTGGGGTGAGGGAGCCGCTGCCGGGGGCGGAGGAGTGCCCTGCCGTCCCCCGGGAACGCGGAGGGGTCGAGAGAAGACCGCCGTCCGCGGGGGGAGGAGGGAAGCAACTCCCTGACCACCTGGAGTGGTAGGCCGCTGCCAGGGGCGGAGGAGTGTCCCCACGGGACGCCGGGAACGCGGAGGGGCGTTCTGTCCGCTGGGGGTCGGAGGTCTGACTCTGGTCCGCCCGGGGAGGAGCAGCTGCAGTCCGCCTGAGAGGGTGGAGTAGTGATCGAGGACCACGCGATGGCACATCAGAGAACCGGTGATCAGTTGGCCTTTCCCTCGCCATTTTGTTTTGTTGTTTTTCCCCTCCTGTCTCCTCCCAGGTCGAGGAAGGTGGGGATGACCCGCCAGCAGTCAGGGCATAGGGCACGCCCCCCCCGGAGAGGAAGGGTGGGGGATGTACGTCATGCCGGGGGCTCCCCGGCCTGAGGCAACGCCGGGAGGAGTGTAGAGCCGAGGAGGGCGGGGCCGGGCTGGAATGAGACACACCCAGTCCCCAATCAGCCTGATGGGGCGCTCGAGGGATAAAGGCAGCTGGGGAAGACAGTTCAAGAGAGAGAGAATTGCAGGCAGCTGTACTGTATGGTTTTGGTTGTGTGTTTAAGTTGTTTATTAAATTATTATTTAAGTTGTCAAGCCAGTTCTCGCCTCCTCCTTTCCACTGAACCCCCTTACAGTATGCTTATTAGAGTATTGTGCCATTAGCTTAAAGGGATCATGTTGGGGGGCCTGGGTATCTCAGTGAGTACTGACGCTGACTATCACCCCTGGAGTCACGAGTTTGAATCCCAGGGTGTGCTGAGTGACTCCAGCCAGGTCTCCTAAGCAACCAAATTGGCCTGGTTGCTAGGGAGGGTAGAGTCACATGGGGTAACCTGAGGGGCTGCACGCTGTTAGCCAATCACAACAGTGGGCGTTTACGTTGAAGTTTTAAAGAGGAGCGTTTGTGGGAAATTATTATATTTTACTAAATGTTTATTACTACTGTTTTGGTGCAAAAAAAACCTTAATAACATTATCAGTGGACCTCAGGGAAGATAATAAAACTATTAAAAAAAAAAAGAGCATTTAATGACCCCTTTAACAATATGCTAATGTCAAACTCTATTGGAATCAAAAGTGAGTCTCCTAATTGCTTCACATGAGCATTTTAGTGAGTTTTTAGTGACTTGCTGCTCCAAATCAGCAGCTGGTTTCAAGAAACTCCTTAGTGACAATAGCCTTTAAATTAGAACTAAGGGTTTTACTAAGTTATAGGAATATTCCGGGTTCAAAACAAGTTAAGATCAATCGACAGCATTTGTGTCATAATGTTATTACCACAAAAATTAATTTCGACTCGTCCCTTACTAACTTACTAACTAACCGCATCTGTGTAAAGTTATAAACAATTTTACAACTTTGTTGCCATGACGATGTAACGGCATAAACCCTAAAATGACGATATAAGCAACTTTACAGCTCAAATAATACACAAGTTTTAACAGAACTAATGTAAGTGTTTTTATAAAATTATAAACTTCACATTTCTGTCTTTAAACCTCCAAAAATTGACCCCATTGACTTCCATTGTAAGTGTCTCACTGGAACACACATTTGTGTTTTTTTTTTTTTTTTTGGGGGGGGGGGGGGGGACTTTTCCCCTTTTTCTTCCAATTTGGAATGCCCAATTCCCAATGCGCTCTAAGTACTCGTGGTGGCGTAGTGATTCGCCTCAGTCCGGGTGGCGGAGGACGAATCCCAGTTTCCTCCGCGTCTGAGACAGTCAACCCGCGCATCTTATCACGTGGCTTGTTGAGCGCGTTACCGTGGAGACGTAGCGTGTGTGGAGGCTTCACGGCATCCACCGCGGCAACCACGCTCAATTCACCATGCACCCCACCGAGAACAAACCACATTATAGTGACCACGAGGAGGTTACCCCATGTGACTCTACCCTCCCTAGCAACCGGGCCAATTTGGTTGCTTAGGAGACCTGGCTGGAGTCACTCAGCACGCCCTGGATTCAAACTAGCGAACTAGCGAACTCCAGGGGTGGTAGCCAGCGTATTTTACCACTGAGCTACCCAGGCCCCACATTTGTGCTTTTTTAAAGAAAAGAAGGAATGAGTCGAAATTAATTTTTGTGGTAATCAATATTGTGACACAAATGCTGTCGATTGAGATTAACTCGTATTGAACCCGGAATATTCCTTGAAGGGGTTTCTTGCAACTGGGCAACTTTTGAGGTTTCATGTCAGCTAGGATTTACCTTAGAAGGGAGCTGCCTATGTAGTCAGTGGACAGAAAGGCAATTGTTGGAACAGAGCTACACACACACACACACACACACACACACACACACACACACACACACACACACACACACACACAACTAAATGGAGCATCTAAATGGGGACATACTTCTATTGTTTTTCCGTTAAAGCTAACTATAATTACTATAAACTAACTTTAACCCACACCCTAAACCTAACCCTAACAGAAAACTTTGTGCATTATTACAATTTAAAAAATAATTAGTTCATTTATGTATGGATCGTTTTTCCAAATGAGGACGTCCCAAAATGTCCCAAAAGGGAGGATTTGTCCGATTTAGTTCACATTTAAACACAAATTTGTCCCCAAACTATAGCTAAGTACGCACACACACACACACACACACACACACTGTGAGACAGCTGAACAACAAGAACAAATCCCTCCCCACCTGCTACATGTGATCAGTTCCACAAATGATCTCATAAACAACTCCATTCTGCATTCCACACTGAGAAAGAGAGTTTGTGGTCTTGATTTAGAGTCTAAAAGTCCTCAAAAGCACTTTTTACTAAATTCCTGCAAAGAGATGATTGTAGAAAGTGATATACTCAGTTTTAGAAAGTATAACCCCTTAAAGCTAAAGGATCTTTCTTGAGAGTAAGACTACGATTAACTGCAAAGACACACTGCAAAGACACGGGTCTTCCAGGTTTTGGAAGACCCGGTTTGACTTGGACATCCGTCAGTATTTCTTAACACAGTACGCCAAGACTCCTCACAGTGTGGCCATCTGTAACATGACCACGGTGCTTCAGAGTAACTGGCTCCATTTTCACATTTTCACGAGAGGTGTGACCTCTGTGGGCAACAAACTGCAAAATTGGCATTTACTGCAGCAGAAGCAAGAACATAAGGGTGAATAATAGCCTTCAATGCCTTTATAAATCATGATCATCTCATGCAATAGAGTAGAGAAAAAAAAAAACAAGTCTTAGTAGTGACTAACTCAAAGTTTCCATGTTTACTGTGATCTTTTAAATCAGGAATAGATTCTTGTGTAACATCTATGCAAATCTCCTCTCTGCTGATGTCAATATCAATACTTATAAAATTAAAGTAACTCAGTAAACACTGCAGAAGTTGATGGACTTTAGGGTTTCGGTCGGATTGTGTCTAAACTGAGCATGTGAAATTGAATGCTGCACATAGAATATCTTCTGTCCAATGTTAAAGTCAACATTTAATCACAATTGACTATTTACACTCTTAAAACATGTTCATGCATGAAATACGAGCAGAACAATTTTTTGTGTAAATCGTCTGGTCAGAGGTACATTTTCAGATTCATAAAAGTTTTCATATTTTCAAAATGTTAGTCGGTACGAAGAAAATTTAAACCTGCTCCCGACCACGTGTAAATCGTGCGTAAGAAAACAGACTCACTATGGGGGTCAGTTCCCCTCTGACTAAACAACATGAATATAATGCCAATATTACTTATGTATAGTGCAAGTCATGGTTTAAAACTATTAAACTAAGTAAGTGTTAAGGCTCGATAGTGTCGCCCCCCTTCGATTAAAGACAATTAATGGAAAAGCCCTGCACCGTGGTACAATGATCACACTCATGCTCTCAAGAGAGCAGCACGGAAAATGAAGCGCAAGTGGAAGAATACAAAATTAGAGGTATTTCGTGGTGCATGGAAGGATAGTGTCTGTAGCTACAGACAGGCACTAAAAGCTGCCAGGTCAGCATATTTTAGCAAACTCATAGAAAATAACCACAACAATCCTAGTGTTTATTCAGTACTGTGGATAAACTGGTTAGGAATAAAGCATCGACAGAGCCAGATATTCCGTCACAGCACAATAATAATGACGTCATGAATTTCTTTACTGATAAAATTTAAATAATTAGAAATAAAATTGGAATTATGCAATCATCTGTCACAGTACCTCAGAAAACAGTGTCTCATAATTTTCCTCACAAGCAACTTCAATCCTTCGCTGTCACAGGTCATGAAGAGCTAACAAAACTAATCAAAACATCAAAAACCACAACATGTATGCTAGATCCAATACCAACTAAGCTCTTAAAAGAGGTGTTCCCTGTAATCTCAGAACCTCTTCTTAATATTATTAACTCCTCGCTATCCTTAGGACATGTCCCAAGAAACTTTAAAATGGCAATTATCAAACCGCTTATTAAGAAGCCACAGGTTGATCCTGGAGAATTGGCTAATTATAGACTGATTTCAAATCTCCTGTTTATGTTGAAAACACTAGAAATGTAATATCCTCACAACTATGTTCATTTCTACAGAGAAACAGTATATATGAACAATTTCAGTCAGGATTTAGGCTTCATCACAGTACAGAGACTGCACTTATCAGAGTTACTAATGACTTGCTCTTATCATCTGATCACGGCTGCATTTCTCTTCTAGTGCTTTTAGATCTTAGTGCTGCCTTCGACACCATAGATCACGACATTCTCTTGAATAGGCTGGAGAATTATGTTGGCATTAGTGGACTTGCATTAGCATGGTTTAGGTCCTATTTATCAGACCACTACCACTTTAACTGTGTAAATGAGGAATTGTCAAATCAAACAAAAGTTAAGTATGGAGTGCCACAGGGATCAGTTTTAGGGCCTCTGCTTTTCTCCTTATATATGTTTCCCCTGGGAGATATTATCAGGAATCATGGAATAAGTTTCCACTGTTATGCTGACGATACCCAACTTTATATTTCCTCGAAACCTGATGAGATTTCACAATTCTCCAAATTAGCAGAGTGTATCAATGAAATCAAAGATTGGATGGCCAGAAATTTCCTTCTACTCAATTCTGAGAAAACAGAGGTACTAATTATTGGACCAAAAACCTCTAAAAATAAGACACTAAAATATAATTTGACTCTCGATGGATGTACTGTTACATCGTCTTGAACAGTGAAGAATTTAGGTGTTATATTTGATACCAATCTGTCCTTTGAAAATCAAATTTCCAATGTTTGTAGAATTCTTCCACCTCAGAAATATTGCTAAATTACGACACATGCTCTCTGTTGCTGATGCTGAAAAACTAATTCATGCGTTCATGACCTCAAGACTAGATTATTGTAATGCATTACTGGGAGGATGTCCTGCAAGTTCAATAAATAAACTTCAATTGGTTCAAAATGCAGCTGCCAGAGTGCTGACTAGAACCAAGAAATATGATCATATTAGCCCCATTTTATCATCGTTACATTGGCTACCTGTTAAATTTCCTATTATTTAATACTGCATACAAAGCTTTGAATGGTCTAATTCCACAGTATTTAAGTGACCTTATACCATGCTATATTGCATCACATCTCTTTCTCTTTGAATATATTTTTCTTGGAAATGTCTTGCAAACACTAAAGAGGGTCACGAATGCCATTTCATGTTGACTTGAACTATTTTAATCTGTAAGGAACAGTCATCAGGCATGCTGTCAGACTCAACTCAGTTCACAGTTCACAATATGTTTGATTCTAGACAAGACTGTGTTTGTGCATGAGTAAAAATTATCTATAAATGAAATTGCATTCATATCAACCTGAAGGCATCATGAGCAAAATGACACAAAACAAATTAAACGAAGATCCAAAGCTGTGTCATCTTAGAGACAGACCTCCAAATTGTGTTGCTTATGTTGTGTCTTAAAAGAGAGACATGTACGGTTGATATTTTTAAGACTTGGTCTGTCACTGTATAAATTGTATTTACACGCTTTTTAATCACATTGCACCTCTTTTATGGTTTTTGGATCCCAAGAAATAAAGCTGTACTTGGCCACTGTGACCCTGAGAACCACATCACCGGATGATGTAACCTGTTAGAAGAGGAAAAAAGCAATTAATTATTTCATATGTTGCCTTTCTGTCACAAAGCAGGTTTTTGGCTGTACTCATTGTATCTGTGCTTGAACTTTAGCTCCTGTTTGAATAAATACATCATCATTGTGCACTGTTTCCCTCTATAAACCACCTGTATCTATTCTCAATACTTCTGAATCTGAGCCAGATCTGTAATTTTATTATAAGACACCTCAACCACAAACACACACTGAAGGATCTCAGAACGATGAGATAATTGATCCATTATGGGTTAATTGTGTTATTGAAAGCTCACAGGATCTGTACAGTAAGTACTATGGTACAGTGATGGATCAGACTGTAAAACCAAAGTACACTGATATATAGTACAGTATGTTACTGAATGATAACTACAACCATCAATCATGGTATTTACATTGTACTCTGAGGTACTTCCAAAAAAATGTAATGTATGGTGGTATCACCATGGCATCATGTCCAAAAGAGCATGGTAATACTATAGTACTTTATGGTTAGTGATAACACAAGAGAAACACATGCTCAAAGGCATTTAAGGGAATGGCAGACTGTCTGAATTCAGAAATCATTGCGAAATTTCATGGAAATACAAGGTTACATGATTACGCAAGATGCAGACTCTCAGAATTGGAAACGAATGACCGAACAGAAACAAAACATGTGTATACATGCGCACACACTCATAAAAACACGAGCACTTCTGTCAGTAAATGTTAAGGCTTTTCTTGTGTGTCGTCATTCACAGTGTCATCACACAATTGTTGGAGATTTTCTTGCTTATGTATTGAGCGGATTAATCAATCGATCTGTCTGTCTGTCTGAAGAGAAATCTTTTTAACCGATGACACACAATGAGTTATTAGAAATGATTCGAGAGTCCTAGGTACTCTCAACCAACTTGTTTTACCACTTTAAACTGCCAGGATGTGAATCCTTGAACATTCTTTAAAGAGCACCTATTATAGTTTTTCAAATATGACCTTTCATGTAGTGTGTTATAGCTGTTTGTGAATGTAAAAAAGTCTGCAAAGTTTCAAAAATCAAAGTGCACGACAAATAGAGTTATTGACTCCCAAAAGAAAGAACCAATTCTGAAACGTGTCGTTAGTGATTCCAGACTTACTTCCTGTACTAACCTACGTAATTTGGTAACAAAAAACCCGCCTCTGGTCTTCATTGGCTGCTCGCGAACAGCTTTGACCTGCCCTCAAACATTACACTAAGCGGTAGACCAATCACAACAGACTGGGACATCTGACCAATCAGAGCAGAGTATGCTCTCTGAAAGGAGGAGTTTAGAATGAATCCTTTAGAACGGATCATTGAACGAGTCGTTTTTGACACTGGGAAAAAAACGTAATGCTGCAATTTAAATTATGAGCAAATGAAAGTGTTTTTTGACCTTGGATGCATGTAAATCTATTGTATGAGACCTTTAAAACAAAATTAGGCATGTTTAAAAACCATAATACATTTACATTTATGCATTTGGCAGACACTTTTATCCAAAGTGACTTACAGTGCCCTTATTACAGGGACAATCCCCCTGCAGCAATCTGGAGTTAAGTGTCTTGCTCAAGGACACAATGGTGGTGGCTGTGGGGATTGAACCAGCAGATTACCAGTTATGTGCTTTAGCCCACTACGCCACCACCACTCCATAATAGGTGCTCTTTAAGTCATGTGACAGCACCGGCTGAATGGAGAAATGCCAGGGTTAATTATACCTTCATTCAGTGTGACCCCCAACAGGTGTGCAGTGATCTGCTGCTGCATAATCAAAAGAAATCAAGTGGGATTTACACATACAGTGGCTTGATAAAGTATTTGGAGACTTACAGTAAGACCAGGTCCAAATACATTTTGTGTCTATACATCGAGAAAATAAAAGCTAGAGAAATAACAGCTGAATGAGAATTTAATCACACGTTTTCACATTTCTGTGGGTCCAAACTAGAGCACAAACCAATATGATAAAACATAAACAAATAAAAACAAACATTTTGAGGTGATAACTTGAAAATGCCAGATGCAAAAACTAAATATTTAATTCATTATATTCAACAGCAGTGCTCACTATTGAATTGTTTTAGAAAATTAGAAATTTTAATTTGTGAGTGTATTATGATTTTATGATTTCTGTGTGCCAGATGCAACAACATGCAACAAAATGAAAATGTTAAAAGAGGAAAATGTCCTTATGCTGTGAATTTATACAACAGAGACTGCAAAATTACTGCACGTAATGACTGAAGCATAAACATTAACAAAAACAAACTGAAACCTGTGTAAAGGGTGTTTATAACATGAAGCCAAGTAACATAGTTCATTAGCCTATACTCTGTTAATTATGGTGGACAAGCAACGTATTAACTTGCCACATTAATACAAAGTACAGCTGATATGCGGTTATAGGCGTGTGCATTAGCAGTTCTAGCTTGTATGGCGCCCTGTGCAAAACCCGCTTCAACACGCCCCCAAAGTTGTTGACGGGGTGGGGGGGGATCTGTGTGGGTGCCTCGTGCCGCCCCCCCTGCAAGATGCCACCCTG